>NW_026915020.1:0-5465 GCF_034315485.1 Pezoporus occidentalis
GGTCTTGATCTTCATGGAGATGATCTCTGAATATGGACCACTTTTTGGGCCCCTCTTCCCTCCAGGGTCTCAGACATTTTTCCCCTCACCAGCAGGATTGAGAAGAAAACCAACTGGGTCCCCGTGCCCTTGACTACTGCCCTCCAGAGCTCTGCAGTCACTTTTGATCGTGTACAGGTTTTTTCTACAGATTGGCCATGAAGGTGGAAAGCAGTGACAAAAAAAAAAGTCATTTTCGGTTTCAGCATAGCTGTGGAGAAAAGCTGGTATCTTGTTCAGCTGTAGGTGTATTAGGTGCTCAAAGTTGACCTGAAGTAGCGTGTGTTAAAGCTTCTGCCAGAAACCAGGAATACAAATTATTTTCTTTCTAGATTATTTTTATGTGTTTGAATTTCCAAACTGTTCTTACATTACAAGGACATTGGAAAAGCCAACATCCAGTAATTCTCTGAGCGGTGTCAAAATAAATGCAATATCATATTACAGTGTGACATGCCGTGTCCTTTCCTATGTCCCTAGAAGTTGTTGCAGAGAAAGATGGACAGTAGTCCTGCCTCAGGCAGGTCCATGTGGCTAGAGCATGTGCACGTCGACAGTGAATGCGAGGCCCCAGTGAAATCAACGTATCCTCCTGAGGATCTCCAGTTTCAGAAAATGAGACTTCAATAGTGAACCCTGAAGAGCTGGCTCTATATTTGAATAGGCAGGGAAAAGACTTCATAATATAAAAAGCAAGAGGAAATCCCACCTGTGATAAAATGGATTAAAAAGATTAACAAATACAATGTTGTGGTCACTGCCATGTTCACATCTTGCCTAGTTTATCCAACCTTACAAAAAATTAAAAGAGGCAGAGAAAAAATTTTCCCCCCCGGGTGCTTTTTTTGGGGGAAATTCAAGAATATGCTTAATTAAGCACTATGAGAAAATTTTATCGTGCATTAAAATGAAGTATATGTTTAAGATTTGTATTACGACATCCTGGGGCAGGGGACCATTCTCCCTCAAATGATCCACAGAGGTTAGAGAGGATGTGGAAGAAAATGAACTGTGCTTTTTCCCCTTTTTTTGTAATCACATTTGTGCATTGGTTTTTGTTGGAATTAGATACTGTATGAAATAACAAGGAACGGTAAATTGACAATAAAAATGTATGTCTCCAAAACTAAATTGGAGTAAAAGGGGTATGATATCCCCTGGCAAGTCAGTCTTACTGCATACAAGCAGACAGAATGCAAACATTACAAAGTCAAGAAACTTTCTCCTACCAGGAAGTGCTGTCTGGCTGCCTCTCCTCTTAACACTATTGATTATGCTCCCAAAAGGTCATAAATTACTGGAAGAGTTATTTTTAAGAATATTTGCTGAGCCTAACCTTGGAAGGAAAAAAGTTTCCGGTTTTTTTTTTTTTTTTCCCGGGGCCCCGGGTTTAATTTAAATTTTTTAAAAATTTTTTTAAAAAAATTTTAAATTTTTTTTTTTAAAAAAAAAAAAACCCCCAAAGGCCAAAAAATTTAAAAAAAGGGGGGAAAATTTTTTTTAAAAACCCCCCCTTTTTTTTTTTTTTCCCCCCGGGGAAAAATTTTTAAAAAAAAAAAATTTATTTTAAAAAAAGGGGGGGAAAATTTTTTTTTTTTTTTGCCCTTTAAAAACCTTTTAAAAAAAAACCCCTTTTTTTTTTTTTTCCCCAAAAAAAAAAAAGGGGGGCCCCCAAAAAATTTAAAAAAATTTTTAAAAAAAAAAAAAAAAATTTTTTAAAAAATTTTTTCCCCTTTTTTTTTTTTTTTTTTTTAAATTTTTTTTTTTGGGGTTTTTTTTTTTTGGGGGGTTTTTTAAAAAAATTTTTTTAAAAAAATTTTCATTTTCCATTTTTTTATTAAAAACAATTTTTTTTTTTTTTTTTTTAAAAAAAAAAAAAAACCCCAAAGCCCTTTTTTTTTTTCCTTTAAAAGGGCCCCAAAAATTAAAAAAAAAAATTTTTTTGGGGGTTTTTTTTAAAAAAAAAAATTTTCCCAAAAAAAATTTTTCCTTTTTTGGGGGGGGCCCCCCCCCCCCCAAAAAAACCCCTTTTTTCCCCCAAAAAAAAAATTTTTTTTTTGGGGGGAAAAAGGGGTTTTTTTTTTTTGGGAACCCAAAAAAAAGGGGAAAAAAAATTTAATTTTTGGGGGGGGGGGAAAAAAAAATTTTTTTAAAAAGGGTTTTGGGGAAAAAAATTTAAAAAAAGGGGGAAAAAACCCCCCTGGGGAAAAATTTCCCCTTTTTTGGGGAAAAAAAAGGGGTTTTTTTGGGGGGGCCCGGGAAATTCCCTTTTTTTGGGGGTTTTTTAAAAAACATTTTTTAAAATTCCAACCCTTTTTTTCCCCCAAAAAAATTTAAAAAAAAAAAAAAAAATGGTTTAAAAAAAGGGAAAAAAAAATTTTTTTTTAAAAATCCCCCCGGGAAATTTTGGGAAAACCCGGGTTTGGGGGAAAAAAAAATTAACCCCCCCTTTTTCCCCCCCCAAAAAAATTTTTCCCCTTTTTTTAAAAAAAGGCCGGGGGGAAAAATTTTTCCCCCCTTTTTTTTTTTTAAAAAAAAAAAAAAAAAAAATTTTTAAAATTTTTCCTTTTTTGGGGGGGGGGGTTTTTTTTAAAATTTTTTTTTCCAAAAAAGGGTTTGGGTTTGGGGGCTAAGGGGGGAAATTCCCCCAAAAAAAATATGTACTTTCCAATGTTTTTTAATGGAAGAACAGTTTGGAAATTCAAACACATAAAAAAAATTAAAAGAAAATAATTTGTATTCCTGGTTTCTGGCAGAATTTTTTAACACACGCTACTTGGAAATTTTTGAGCCCCTTTAATACACCTACAGCGGGAAAAAATCCCATTTTTCTCCACAGCTATGCTGAAACCGAAAATGATTTTTTTGTCACTGTTTCCACCTTATGGCCAACCCTTAGAAAAAACCTTTTACACAATCAAAAGTGACTGAAATTTTGGAAAAAAATAAAAAACAAGAGCCATTTTTTTTTCCCTGCTGGTGGGGAAAAAAATTTCTAAACCCTAAAGGGGGCCCCAAAAAAAGCGGGGTCATTTCAGAGATCATCTCCATGAAGTCAAGCCTTTCCCCCAAATAAAAAGTTGGACAAAAAACCAGGGGGCCCTGTGTTGAGGACAAGGAGCTCCTGGACACACTGAAACAGGAAAAGACAGGGTGTGGAAGTAAGGCAGGTAGCCTGGGAAGATGCTGAAAATTGTCTGACACCAACGGGTTTGGAAGCGGGGAAAATTTTAAAACCCCAAAAGGGAATGTTGGCCAGGGATGTCAAAAAAAAGGCTTTCCTTAAACATACGGGCAAAAAAAAAGGAGTTTTGGGATGATGTGAGATCTTTCTGAATGGGGGGGAAAATTGGTTACACAGGACATGGTGAATGCCCTTTTTCCCCTTCAGTCTTTACTAACAAAAATTTAAAAAAAATAAAGATTCAGGGGCAGGGGGAAAGGCGGGGCAAAAAATGAAACCTTGGGGGAAAGGACCAGGTGGGAAAAACAATTAAGCAAACCAAGCTTTACATAAACCCCTGGGCCCCTTGAGGGGAAATCACCCGTGGGTGCGGGGGAGCTGGAAAACATTGTGAGGCTACTTTCAATAATCTTTGATTGATATAGTGACTGGGAGAGTTGACTGAAGGCTGGTGGGGGAAAACCCCCCACTCTTATTTTAAGAAAGCAAGGATGACCAAGAAACATAGCTCTGTCAGTCCCCACCATGATCCCTGGAAGTGTTGGAAAAAGCTCATCCTAAAAAAACCATTTCTGAGCACTTAAAAAAAAAAAAATAAAAAGGGGGAAGTGGGCTTTGGGTTTCCCCCAGGAGGAAGTAATGCTTGACCAACGGGAAAAATTTTTTTGGGAAATGGGGCCCCAAAATGGAGGGGGAAGAAAATGGGAAGTCTTCCCTGGACTTGGGAAGGTTTTTCCCATGTTTTGCGGGGTTTCTAATAAAAAGTTTTGGGGGGCCGGGGGTAATTTAACAGTGGGGGTTTTGAAAATTGGCTGAATGGCTGGGCTCAAAAGGGTTTATGACATAAAGCCTAGTTGAAAGCCAGTAACTAGAGGTGTCCCCCCAAGGGGAACACTCCCCTTGTTTAACATCTTCAAATTTAAAAGGCTGTAGATCTAAAATTTTTCCCCCAGCAAATTTACAGATGGCAGAAAATGGGGAAAGGGGAAAAGGGGAAAGGCCCGGGGATGTTGCCATAAAAGAAACCCTTTACAAAGAGCTGAAAGGGGGCCCCATGTACAGAAAAAAAGTTCAGTTTTTGTTTGGGGGGAAAAAACTCTGTGGGATGAATATATGCTGAAGGTAAATCAGCTGGAAAAAGGGGTCACAGAAAGGGGTGGCCTGGTGGGCACCAAAATGACCATGGAAAAAGGGCCCTTTTCTGTAAAGAAAGGGTAAACATCCCGTTTATGTTAGGCTGAGGGAAGATAGGATTGTTTTAGCCTAGGAAAAAAGAAGGCTGAGAAATGTATAATCATATAAACAACCTGAAAACAAAGGGGAAAAAAGATAGAGCCAGGCTTTTTTCAGCGGTGCCCCGTGACAGGACCCGAGGAAAAGGGCACAAACTGAAACACAGGGGGGCATCTGAATGCGGGAAAAAATTTTTCTGTAGAGTGACTGAGCATTCACGGGTTTCCCGGGGAGGTTGTAGAGTTTCCATCCTTGGAGATATTCAAAAGCCATCTGAACACAAACATGGGCGAATTCCCTAGGTGGCCCTTTTTTGAGCAGGGGGGGTTTTAACAAATGACCTCCAAGGTCACTTCCATCTTAAAAATTTTTGTAATTTCTGAAAAGCAGCTCTTGGAAAACTTTTAATGAGTGGAAAGGGTAAACTACCCAATCCAGATCTATTTTCTCTATAGCAGGAAAACCCTTTTGGAACACAAAGTTTCCCTGTAAATAGTGATATAAGCCAAAACCCCAAAAATTAGCTTTGGCTGGGATTTACTTTTTTTACCTGGGCTTGGGAAAGGGGGGCTGTCTTTTTATCAGAGGTCATTCTGAAAAGCAAGAAAAAACGCACAATTAGACATCTTGTTACATTAAAACTTGGGCCGGGGCCTGCAAGGGGGATGTGAGGGTTTTTAAGTTGGGCTGTAGCTCAGTTGGGGGAAAATTTAGATGCCCGGAAATCTGAAAAGAAAACAACAAAACTCCAAACCCCCATTAATTTTCTGAGGTGGAAAAAACATAACATATTTTCAGAAAATTTTTTTCCTTTAATCAGTGACTTTTTATTAACACAAATGATATGGCAGTATTTTCAAAAATTTCCCCTTGTTTTAGGATAGACATGGAAAAATTTTTAAAAATTTTAATGGCTAAAATGGGTCAACAAAGCAAAGTTGAAATATATATGAATATATATTTTTTTATGATTTTTTAGCTACCCCTGATTTGTTTCCCCAATTATAAA
>NW_026915021.1:0-4720 GCF_034315485.1 Pezoporus occidentalis
TGCAACCGCGCCTCCATCATTGCTGTCACTGCTCACTTTCTTATCAGAGAGTGCACTTGAATGCAACATCTCCGAGGCTTGCTCTCGCCTAATCCGCAGCACAGTGAGTAGAGCACAAACGTTTGTACTCTTCTCCCCCACGCCAAAGAGCCTGCAAGGAAAGCTGGTGTTGGGCCTCTTCAGCACACAGTCAGCTTTGCAACCGTGCCTCCATCACTGCTTTCACTGCTCACTGTCATTCATGAAAGTGCAGTTGAATGCAAACTCTCTGGACCCTTCACACTGCTGCCAAGGAACGCAGTGAACAGAGCATGAACATTTGCTATCTAGTCCCACCGGAATTAAGAGCCAGGAAGGTAGCTGGTGCTGGGAATCTTTCAGTAAATTGGCAGCTTCGCAGCGGTTCCTCCATCATTATTTTCACTGCTCACTTTGCAACCTCTCCGGGTCTTGCTCTCTCCTGCCCAACACTGCAGTGAGCAGCATACCAGTTTTGCTCTCTGCTCCCTCAGCCGAAGAGCCAGGAATCAAAGCATGTGCTGCACCTCTTCAGCACACGGTCAGCTTTGCAACGGTGTCACCATCATTGCCTTCGATCCTCTCTTTCATACGTCAAAGTCCATTAGAATTGTACCTCTCCGGAGCTTGCAGTGGGGGCCCCGTAGCAAAACGAGTAGGGCACGAACATTTGCCCTCAGCTTCCAAAGCAGAAGAGGGAGGAGGGAAAGCTGGCACTCGGATTCTTCAGCACACAGTCAGCTTTACAACAGTGCCTCCATCATTGCTGTCACTGCTCACTTTCATACCTGAGAGTTTCAATGAAACCTCTCGGAAGCCTGCACTTTGCTGCCCAGCAGCACTCTGAGTAGAGCATGAACTTTTGGCCTCTGCTCCCACAGCAGAAGAGCCAGGATGAAAAGCTGGTGCTGGCATTCTTCAGCAAAAAGTCAGCTTTGCAACGGTGCCTCCATCATTGCTTTCACTGCTCACTTTCATACCTGAAAGAGAGTTTGAATGAAACCTCTTCGAAGCCTGCACTCTGCTGCCCAGCAACGCAGGGCGTAGATGCAGAAGGTTTGGCTTCTGTTCTCACAGCCGAAGAGGCAGGAGCGAAAGGTGGTGCTAGTGATCTTCAGAACAGAGTCAGCTTTGCAACACTATGTCCATCCTTACTCTCAGGGCTCACTCTCATACGTGAGTTTGCATTTGAATGCTACCTCTCAGGAGCTTGCTGTCTGCTGCCCAGCAGCACACTGAGTAGAGCACGAACTTTTGGCCTCTGTTCTCCCAGCCGAAGAGCCAGGAGGGAAATCTGGGGCTGAGAATCTTCAGCACACAGTCAGCTTTGCAACGGAGTCACCATCTGTGCTCTCTGAGCTTTCAAACCTAAAAGTGCATTTGAATGCAAGCTCTCCAGAGCCTGCTCTCGGCTGCCCAGCAGCATAGTGAGTAGAGCACGAAGGTTTGGCCTCTGCTCCAACATTAGAAGAGAAAAAAGGGAAAGCTGCTGCTGGGATTCTTCAGCACACAGTCAGCTTTATAACGGTGCCGCCATCATTGCTGTCTCTGCTCACTTTCATACCTGAAAGCGAGTTTGAATGAATCCTCTCGGAAGCCTGCACTCTGCTACCCAGCAGCACTCTGAGGAGATCATGAACGTCTGGCCTCCGCTCCCACAGCAGAAGAGCCAGGAGAGAAAGCTGCTTCTGGCAATCTTCAGCACATAGTCAGCTTTGCAACTTTGTCAGCAGCAGTGCTGTGGCTCCTCGGTTTCATAGCTAAATGTTCATTTGAGTCGTACCTCTCCGGATGGTGTCTAAGCTGCCCAGCAGCACAGTGAGTAGAGCACAAACGTTTAGCCTCTGCTCACACAGCCGAAGAGCCAGGAGTGAAAGCTTGTGTACTAATCTTCAGCACACAGTCAGCTTTGCAAAGGTGCCTCCATTACTGGTGTCACTGCCCACTTTCAACAGGAAAAACCTCTGAATGCATTCGCTCCAGAGCCTGCTCTCGGCTGCCCAGCAGCACTCTGAGTAGAGTATGAACTTTTGGCCTCTGCTCCCACAGCAGAAGAGCCGGGAGGGAAAGCTGGGGCTGGCATTCTTCAGCACAAAGTCAGCTTTGCAACGGTGCCTCCATCATTGCTTTCACTGCTCACTTTCATACCTGAAAGAGAGTTTGAATGAAACCTCTCCGAAGCCTGCACTCTGCTGCCCAGCAACGCAGTGCGTAGATGCAGAAGGTTTGGCTTCTGTTCTCACAGCCGAAGAGGCAGGAGGGAAAGGTGGTGCTAGTGATCTTCAGAACAGAGTCAGCTTTGCAACACTATGTCCATCCTTACTCTCAGGGCTCACTTTCATACGTGAGTTTGCATTTGAATGCTACCTCTCAGGAGCTTGCTGTCTGCTGCCCAGCAGCACACTGAGTAGAGCACGAACTTTTGGCCTCTGTTCTCCCAGCCGAAGAGCCAGGAGGGAAAGCTGGGGCTGGGAATCTTCAGCACACAGTCAGCTTTGCAACGGAGTCACCATCTGTGCTGTCTCTCCTAGCTTTCAAACCTAAAAGTGCATTTGAATGCAAGCTCTCCAGAGCCTGCTCTCGGCTGCCCAGCAGCATAGTGAGTAGAGCACGAAGGTTTGGCCTCTGCTCCAACATTAGAAGAGAAAAAAGGGAAAGCTGCTGCTGGGATTCTTCAGCACACAGTCAGCTTTATAACGGTGCCGCCATCATTGCTGTCTCTGCTCACTTTCATACCTGAAAGCGAGTTTGAATGAATCCTCTCGGAAGCCTGCACTCTGCTGCCCAGCAGCACTCTGAGTAGAGCATGAACTTTTGGCCTCTGCTCCCACAGCAGAAGAGCCAGGATGAAAAGCTGGTGCTGGCATTCTTCAGCACAAAGTCAGCTTTGCAACGGTGCCTCCATCATTGCTTTCACTGCTCACATTCATACCTGAAAGAGAGTTTGAATGAAACCTCTTCGAAGCCTGCACTCTGCTGCCCAGCAACGCAGTGCGTAGATGCAGAAGGTTTGGCTTCTGTGCTGAAGATTCCCAGCCCCAGCTTTCCCTCCTGGCTCTTCGGCTGGGAGAACAGAGGCCAAAAGTTCGTGCTCTACTCAGTGTGCTGCTGGGCAGCAGACAGCAAGCTCCTGAGAGGTAGCATTCAAATGCAAACTCACGTAGGAAAGTGAGCCCTGAGAGTAAGGATGGACATAGTGTTGCAAAGCTGACTCTGTTCTGAAGATCACTAGCACCACCTTTCCCTCCTGCCTCTTCGGCTGTGAGAACAGAAGCCAGACCTTCTGCATCTACGCACTGCGTTGCTGGGCAGCAGAGTGCAGGCTTCGGAGTGGTTTCATTCAAACTCTCTTTCAGGTATGAAAGTGAGCAGTGAAAGCAATGATGGAGGCACCGTTGCAAAGCTGACTTTGTGCTGAAGAATGCCAGCCCCAGCTTTCCCTCCCGGCTCTTCTGCTGTGGGAGCAGAGGCCAAAAGTTCATGCTCTACTCAGAGTGCTGCTGGGCAGCAAAGTGCAGGCTTCCGAGAGGTTTCATTGAAACTCTCAGGTATGAAAGTGAGCAGTGACAGCAATGATGGAGGCACTGTTGTAAAGCTGACTGTGTGCTGAAGAATCCGAGTGCCAGCTTTCCCTCCTGGCTCTTCTACTGTGGGAGCAGAACCCAAACATTGGTGCTCTACTCACTATGCTGCTGGGCAGCCGAGAGCAGGCTCTGGAGAGCTTGCATTCAAATGCACTTTTAGGTTTGAAAGCTAGGAGAGACAGCACAGATGGTGACTCCGTTGCAAAGCTGACTGTGTGCTGAAGATTCCCAGCCCCAGCTTTCCCTCCTGGCTCTTCGGCTGGGAGAACAGAGGCCAAAAGTTCGTGCTCTACTCAGTGGGCTGCTGGGCAGCAGACAGCAAGCTCCTGAGAGGTAGCATTCAAATGCAAACTCACGTATGAAAGTGAGCCCTGAGAGTAAGGATGGACATAGTGTTGCAAAGCTGACTCTGTTCTGAAGATCACTAGCACCACCTTTCCCTCCTGCCTCTTCGGCTGTGAGAACAGAAGCCAAACCTTCTGCATCTACGCACTGCGTTGCTGGGCAGCAGAGTGCAGGTTTCGAAGAAATTTCATTCAAACTCTCTTTCAGGTATGAAAGTGAGCAGTGAAAGCAATGATGGAGGCACCGTTGCAAAGCTGACTGTGTGCTGAAGAATGCCAGCCCCAGCTTTCCCTCCCGGCTCTTCTGCTGTGGGAGCAGAGGCCAAAAGTTCATGCTCTACTCAGAGTGCTGCTGCGCAGCCGAGAGCAGGCTCTGGAGCGAATGCATTCAGAGGTTTTTCCTGTTGAAAGTGAGCAGTGACACCAGTAATGGAGGCACCTTTGCAAAGCTGACTGTGTGCTGAAGATTAGTAGCACAAGCTTTCACTCCTGGCTCTTCGGCTGCGTGAGCAGAGGCCAAACGTTTGTGCTCTACTCACTGTGCTGCTGGGCAGCTTAGACACCATCCGGAGAAGTACGACTCAAATGAACTTTTTGCTATGAAACCGAGGAGCCACAGCACTGCTGGTGACAAAGTTGCAAAGCTGACTATGTGCTGAAGATTGCCAGAAGCAGCTTTCTCTCCTGGCTCTTCTGCTGTGGGAGCCAGAGGCCAGACGTTCATGATCTCCTCAGAGTGCTGCTGGGCAGGAGAGGGCAGGCTTCCGAGAGGAT
>NW_026915022.1:0-3397 GCF_034315485.1 Pezoporus occidentalis
CTCCTCTATGCCTCCTCTATGACAGTATGACTCCTCTATGACTCCTCTATGACTCCTCTATGACTCCTCTATGACTCCTCTATGACTCCTCTATGACTCCTCTATGACTCCTCTATGACTCCTCTATGACTCCTCTATGACTCTATGACTCCTCTATGACTCCTCTATGACTCCTCTATGACTCCTCTATGACTCCTCTATGACTCCTCTATGACTCCTCTATGACTCCTCTATGACTCCTCTATGACTCCTCTATGACTCCTCTATGACTCCTCTATGACTCCTCTATGACTCCTATCTATGACTCCTCTATGACTCCTCTATGACTCCTCTATGACTCCTCTATGACTCCTCTATGACTCCTCTATGACTCCTCTATGACTCCTCTATGACTCCTCTATGACTCCTCTATGACTCCTCTATGACTCCTCTATGACTCCTCTATGACTCCTCTATGACTCCTCTATGACTCCTCTATGACTCCTCTATGACTCCTCTATGACTCCTCTATGACTCCTCTATGACTCCTCTATGACTCCTCTATGACTCCTCTATGACTCCTCTATGACTCCTCTATGACTCCTCTATGACTCCTCTATGACTCCTCTATGACTCCTCTATGACTCCTCTATGACTCCTCTATGACTCCTCTATGACTCCTCTATGACTCCTCTATGACTCCTCTATGACTCCTCTATGACTCCTCTATGACTCCTCTATGACTCTATGACTCCTCTATGACTCCTCTATCACTATGACTCCTCTATGACTCCTCTATGACTCCTCTATGACTCCTCTATGACTCCTCTATGACTCCTCTATGACTCCTCTATGACTCCTCTATGACTCATCTATGACTCCTCTATGACTCCTCTATGACAGTATGACTCCTCTATGACTCCTCTATGACTCCTCTATGACAGTATGACTCCTCTATGACTCCTCTATGATGACTCCTCTATGACTCCTCTATGACTCCTCTATGACTCCTCTATGACTCCTCTATGACTCCTCTATGACTCCTCTATGACTCCTCTATGACTCCTCTATGACTCCTCTATGACTCCTCTATGACTCCTCTATGACTCCTCTATGACTCCTCTATGACTCCTCTATGACTCCTCTATGACTCCTCTATGACTCCTCTATGACTCCTCTATGACTCCTCTATGACTCCTCTATGACTCCTCTATGACTCCTCTATGACTCCTCTATGAGTATGACTCCTCTATGACTCCTCTATGACTCCTCTATGACTCCTCTATGACTCCTCTATGACTCCTCTATGACTCCTCTATGACTCCTCTATGACTCCTCTATGACTCCTCTATGACTCCTCTATGACTCCTCTATGACTCCTCTATGACTCCTCTATGACTCCTCTATGACTCCTCTATGACTCCTCTATGACTCCTCTATGACTCCTCTATGACTCCTCTATGACTCCTCTATGACTCCTCTATGACTCCTCTATGACTCCTCTATGACTCCTCTATGACTCCTCTATGACTCCTCTATGACTCCTCTATGACTCCTCTATGACTCCTCTATGACTCCTCTATGACTCCTCTATGACTCCTCTATGACTCCTCTATGACTCCTCTATGACTCCTCTATGACTCCTCTATGACTCCTCTATGACTCCTCTATGACTCCTCTATGACTCCTCTATGACTCCTCTGACTATGACTCCTCTATGACTCCTCTATGACTCCTCCTCTATGACTCCTCTATGACTCCTCTATGACTCCTCTATGACTCCTCTATGACTCCTCTATGACTCCTCTATGACTCCTCTATGACTCCTCTATGACTCCTCTATGATGACTCCTCTATGACTCCTCTATGACTCCTCTATGACTCCTCTATGACTCCTCTATGACTCCTCTATGACTCCTCTATGACTCCTCTATGACTCCTCTATGACTCCTCTATGACTCCTCTATGACTCCTCTATGACTCCTCTATGACTCCTCTGACATGACTCCTCTATGACTCCTCTATGACTCCTCTATGACTCCTCTATGACTCCTCTATGACTCCTCTATGACTCCTCTATGACAGTATGACTCCTCTATGACTCCTCTATGACTCCTCTATGACTCCTCTATGACTCCTCTATGACTCCTCTATGACTCCTCTATGACTCCTCTATGACTCCTCTATGACTCCTCTATGACTCCTCTATGACTCCTCTATGACTCCTCTATGACTCTCTCTATGACTCCTCTATGACTCCTCTATGACTCCTCTATGACTCCTCTATGACTCCTCTATGACTCCTCTATGACTCCTCTATGACTCCTCTATGACTCCTCTATGAGTATGACTCCTCTATGACTCCTCTATGACTCCTCTATGACTCCTCTATGACTCCTCTATGACTCCTCTATGACTCCTCTATGACTCCTCTATGACTCCTCTATGACTCCTCTATGACTCCTCTATGACTCCTCTATGACTCCTCTATGACTCCTCTATGACTCCTCTATGACTCCTCTATGACTCCTCTATGACTCCTCTATGACTCCTCTATGACAGTATGACTCCTCTATGACTCCTCTATGACTCCTCTATGACTCCTCTATGACTCCTCTATGACTCCTCTATGACTCCTATGACAGTATGACTCCTCTATGACTCCTCTATGACTCCTCTATGACTCCTCTATGACTCCTCTATGACTCCTCTATGACTCCTCTATGACTCCTCTATGACTCCTCTATGACTCCTCCTTGACAGTATGACTCCTCTATGACTCCTCTATGACTCCTCTATGACTCCTCTATGACTCCTCTATGACTCCAGTATGACTCCTCTATGACTCCAGTATGACTCCTCTATGACTCCTCTATGACTCCTCTATGACTCCTCTATGACTCCTCTATGACTCCTCTATGACTCCTCTATGACTCCTCTATGACTCCTCTATGACTCCTCTATGACTCCTCTATGACTCCTCTATGACTCCTCTATGAGAGTATGACTCCTCTATGACTCCTCTATGACTCCTCTATGACTCCTCTATGACAGTATGACTCCTCTATAACTCCTCTATGACTCCTCTATGACACTATGACTCCTCTATGACAGTATGACTCCTCTATGACTCCTCTATGACTCCTCTATGACAGTATGACTCCTCTATGACTCCTCTATGACTCCTCTATGACAGTATGACTCCTCTATGACTCCTCTATGACTCCTCTATGACTCCTCTATGACAGTATGACTCCTCTCTGACCTCTATGACTCCTCTATGACTCCTCTATGACTCCTCTATGACTCCTCTATGACTCCTCTATGACTCCTCTATGAGAGTATGACTCCTGTATGACTCCTGTATGACTCCTCTATGACTCCTCTATGACTCCTCTATGACAGTATGACTCTACTC
>NW_026915023.1:0-15588 GCF_034315485.1 Pezoporus occidentalis
ACTGGAAGCGACCAGCTGAGAATTTGGATTCAAATGGAGTTTTAGGTATGAAACCGAGGAGAGACTGCAATGATGGTGACACCGTTGCAAAGCAGCCTGTGTGCTGAAGAGGCCCAGCACTAGCTTTCCCTGCTGGTTCTTCTGCTGTGGGAGCAGATGCCACTGTTCATTCTGTGCTGACAGTGTTGCTGCGCAGCAGAGAGCAGGCTCTGAACTGATTCCATTCAAATGCTTTTCCTGTATGAAAGGGAGCAGTGAAAGCAACGATGGATGCACCAATGTAAAGGTGATTGTGTGCTGAACAGGTCCAGCACAAGCTTTCAATCCTGGCTCTTCTGCTGTGGGAGCAGAAGCCAAACGTTCGTGCTGTACTCACTGTGCTGCTGGGCAACTGAGAGCGACCAGCTGAGAATTTGGATTCAAATGGAGTTTTAGGTATGAAACCGAGGAGAGACTGCAATGATGGTGACACCGTTGCAAAGCAGCCTGTGTGCTGAAGAGGCCCAGCACTAGCTTTCCCTGCTGGTTCTTCTGCTGTGGGAGCAGATGCCACTGTTCTTTCTGTGCTGACTGTGTTGCTGCCAGCAGAGAGCAGGCTCTGAACTGATTCCATTCAAATGCTTTTCCTGTATGAAAGGGAGCAGTGAAAGCAACGATGGATGCACCAATGTAAAGGTGATTGTGTGCTGAACAGGTCCAGCACAAGCTTTCAATCCTGGCTCTTCTGCTGTGGGAGCAGAAGCCAAACGTTCGTGCTGTACTCACTGTGCTGCTGGGCAACTGAAAGCGACCAGCTGAGAATTTGGATTCAAATGGAGTTTTAGGTATGAAACCGAGGAGAGACTGCAATGATGGTGACACCGTTGCAAAGCAGCCTGTGTGCTGAAGAGGCCCAGCACTAGCTTTCCCTGCTGGTTCTTCTGCTGTGGGAGCAGATGCCACTGTTCATTCTGTGCTGACTGTGTTGCTGCGCAGCAGAGAGCAGGCTCTGAACTGATTCCATTCAAATGCTTTTCCTGTATGAAAGGGAGCAGTGAAAGCAACGATGGATGCACCAATGTAAAGGTGATTGTGTGCTGAACAGGTCCAGCACAAGCTTTCAATCCTGGCTCTTCTGCTGTGGGAGCAGAAGCCAAACGTTCGTGCTGTACTCACTGTGCTGCTGGGCAACTGAAAGCGACCAGCTGAGAATTTGGATTCAAATGGAGTTTTAGGTATGAAACCGAGGAGAGACTGCAATGATGGTGACACCGTTGCAAAGCAGCCTGTGTGCTGAAGAGGCCCAGCACTAGCTTTCCCTGCTGGTTCTTCTGCTGTGGGAGCAGATGCCACTGTTCTTTCTGTGCTGACTGTGTTGCTGCCAGCAGAGAGCAGGCTCTGAACTGATTCCATTCAAATGCTTTTCCTGTATGAAAGGGAGCAGTGAAAGCAACGATGGATGCACCAATGTAAAGGTGATTGTGTGCTGAACAGGTCCAGCACAAGCTTTCAATCCTGGCTTTTCTGCTGTGGGAGCAGAAGCCAAACGTTCGTGCTGTACTCACTGTGCTGCTGGGCAACTGAAAGCGACCAGCTGAGAATTTGGATTCAAATGGAGTTTTAGGTATGAAACCGAGGAGAGACTGCAATGATGGTGACACCGTTGCAAAGCAGCCTGTGTGCTGAAGAGGCCCAGCACTAGCTTTCCCTGCTGGTTCTTCTGCTGTGGGAGCAGATGCCACTGTTCATTCTGTGCTGACAGTGTTGCTGCGCAGCAGAGAGCAGGCTCTGAACTGATTCCATTCAAATGCTTTTCCTGTATGAAAGGGAGCAGTGAAAGCAACGATGGATGCACCAATGTAAAGGTGATTGTGTGCTGAACAGGTCCAGCACAAGCTTTCAATCCTGGCTCTTCTGCTGTGGGAGCAGAAGCCAAACGTTCGTGCTGTACTCACTGTGCTGCTGGGCAACTGAAAGCGACCAGCTGAGAATTTGGATTCAAATGGAGTTTTAGGTATGAAACCGAGGAGAGACTGCAATGATGGTGACACCGTTGCAAAGCAGCCTGTGTGCTGAAGAGGCCCAGCACTAGCTTTCCCTGCTGGTTCTTCTGCTGTGGGAGCAGATGCCACTGTTCATTCTGTGCTGACAGTGTTGCTGCGCAGCAGAGAGCAGGCTCTGAACTGATTCCATTCAAATGCTTTTCCTGTATGAAAGGGAGCAGTGAAAGCAACGATGGATGCACCAATGTAAAGGTGATTGTGTGCTGAACAGGTCCAGCACAAGCTTTCAATCCTGGCTCTTCTGCTGTGGGAGCAGAAGCCAAACGTTCGTGCTGTACTCACTGTGCTGCTGCAGCTGAGAGAGACCAGCTGAGAATTTGGATTCAAATGGAGTTTTAGGTATGAAACCGAGGAGAGACTGCAATGATGGTGACACCGTTGCAAAGCAGCCTGTGTGCTGAAGAGGCCCAGCACTAGCTTTCCCTGCTGGTTCTTCTGCTGTGGGAGCAGATGCCACGTTCGTGCTGTACACACTATGCTGCTGGGCAACTGGAAGCGACCAGCTGAGAATTTGGATTCAAATGGAGTTTTAGGTATGAAACCGAGGAGAGACTGCAATGATGGTGACACCGTTGCAAAGCAGCCTGTGTGCTGAAGAGGCCCAGCACTAGCTTTCCCTGCTGGTTCTTCTGCTGTGGGAGCAGATGCCACTGTTCATTCTGTGCTGACAGTGTTGCTGCGCAGCAGAGAGCAGGCTCTGAACTGATTCCATTCAAATGCTTTTCCTGTATGAAAGGGAGCAGTGAAAGCAACGATGGATGCACCAATGTAAAGGTGATTGTGTGCTGAACAGGTCCAGCACAAGCTTTCAATCCTGGCTCTTCTGCTGTGGGAGCAGAAGCCAAACGTTCGTGCTGTACTCACTGTGCTGCTGGGCAACTGAAAGCGACCAGCTGAGAATTTGGATTCAAATGGAGTTTTAGGTATGAAACCGAGGAGAGACTGCAATGATGGTGACACCGTTGCAAAGCAGCCTGTGTGCTGAAGAGGCCCAGCACTAGCTTTCCCTGCTGGTTCTTCTGCTGTGGGAGCAGATGCCACTGTTCTTTCTGTGCTGACTGTGTTGCTGCGCAGCAGAGAGCAGGCTCTGAACTGATTCCATTCAAATGCTTTTCCTGTATGAAAGGGAGCAGTGAAAGCAACGATGGATGCACCAATGTAAAGGTGATTGTGTGCTGAACAGGTCCAGCACAAGCTTTCAATCCTGGCTCTTCTGCTGTGGGAGCAGAAGCCAAACGTTCGTGCTGTACTCACTGTGCTGCTGGGCAACTGAAAGCGACCAGCTGAGAATTTGGATTCAAATGGAGTTTTAGGTATGAAACCGAGGAGAGACTGCAATGATGGTGACACCGTTGCAAAGCAGCCTGTGTGCTGAAGAGGCCCAGCACTAGCTTTCCCTGCTGGTTCTTCTGCTGTGGGAGCAGATGCCACTGTTCATTCTGTGCTGACTGTGTTGCTGCGCAGCAGAGAGCAGGCTCTGAACTGATTCCATTCAAATGCTTTTCCTGTATGAAAGGGAGCAGTGAAAGCAACGATGGATGCACCAATGTAAAGGTGATTGTGTGCTGAACAGGTCCAGCACAAGCTTTCAATCCTGGCTCTTCTGCTGTGGGAGCAGAAGCCAAACGTTCGTGCTGTACTCACTGTGCTGCTGCAGCTGAGAGAGACCAGCTGAGAATTTGGATTCAAATGGAGTTTTAGGTATGAAACCGAGGAGAGACTGCAATGATGGTGACACCGTTGCAAAGCAGCCTGTGTGCTGAAGAGGCCCAGCACTAGCTTTCCCTGCTGGTTCTTCTGCTGTGGGAGCAGATGCCACTGTTCTTTCTGTGCTGACTGTGTTGCTGCCAGCAGAGAGCAGGCTCTGAACTGATTCCATTCAAATGCTTTTCCTGTATGAAAGGGAGCAGTGAAAGCAACGATGGATGCACCAATGTAAAGGTGATTGTGTGCTGAACAGGTCCAGCACAAGCTTTCAATCCTGGCTCTTCTGCTGTGGGAGCAGAAGCCAAACGTTCGTGCTGTACACACTATGCTGCTGGGCAACTGGAAGCGACCAGCTGAGAATTTGGATTCAAATGGAGTTTTAGGTATGAAACCGAGGAGAGACTGCAATGATGGTGACACCGTTGCAAAGCAGCCTGTGTGCTGAAGAGGCCCAGCACTAGCTTTCCCTGCTGGTTCTTCTGCTGTGGGAGCAGATGCCACTGTTCATTCTGTGCTGACAATTCCATTCAAATGCTTTTCCTGTATGAAAGGGAGCAGTGAAAGCAACGATGGATGCACCAATGTAAAGGTGATTGTGTGCTGAACAGGTCCAGCACAAGCTTTCAATCCTGGCTCTTCTGCTGTGGGAGCAGAAGCCAAACGTTCGTGCTGTACTCACTGTGCTGCTGGGCAACTGAAAGCGACCAGCTGAGAATTTGGATTCAAATGGAGTTTTAGGTATGAAACCGAGGAGAGACTGCAATGATGGTGACACCGTTGCAAAGCAGCCTGTGTGCTGAAGAGGCCCAGCACTAGCTTTCCCTGCTGGTTCTTCTGCTGTGGGAGCAGATGCCACTGTTCTTTCTGTGCTGACTGTGTTGCTGCCAGCAGAGAGCAGGCTCTGAACTGATTCCATTCAAATGCTTTTCCTGTATGAAAGGGAGCAGTGAAAGCAACGATGGATGCACCAATGTAAAGGTGATTGTGTGCTGAACAGGTCCAGCACAAGCTTTCAATCCTGGCTCTTCTGCTGTGGGAGCAGAAGCCAAACGTTCGTGCTGTACTCACTGTGCTGCTGGGCAGCTGAGAGAGACCAGCTGAGAATTTGGATTCAAATGGAGTTTTAGGTATGAAACCGAGGAGAGACTGCAATGATGGTGACACCGTTGCAAAGCAGCCTGTGTGCTGAAGAGGCCCAGCACTAGCTTTCCCTGCTGGTTCTTCTGCTGTGGGAGCAGATGCCACTGTTCTTTCTGTGCTGACTGTGTTGCTGCCAGCAGAGAGCAGGCTCTGAACTGATTCCATTCAAATGCTTTTCCTGTATGAAAGGGAGCAGTGAAAGCAACGATGGATGCACCAATGTAAAGGTGATTGTGTGCTGAACAGGTCCAGCACAAGCTTTCAATCCTGGCTCTTCTGCTGTGGGAGCAGAAGCCAAACGTTCGTGCTGTACTCACTGTGCTGCTGGGCAACTGAAAGCGACCAGCTGAGAATTTGGATTCAAATGGAGTTTTAGGTATGAAACCGAGGAGAGACTGCAATGATGGTGACACCGTTGCAAAGCAGCCTGTGTGCTGAAGAGGCCCAGCACTAGCTTTCCCTGCTGGTTCTTCTGCTGTGGGAGCAGATGCCACTGTTCATTCTGTGCTGACTGTGTTGCTGCGCAGCAGAGAGCAGGCTCTGAACTGATTCCATTCAAATGCTTTTCCTGTATGAAAGGGAGCAGTGAAAGCAACGATGGATGCACCAATGTAAAGGTGATTGTGTGCTGAACAGGTCCAGCACAAGCTTTCAATCCTGGCTCTTCTGCTGTGGGAGCAGAAGCCAAACGTTCGTGCTGTACTCACTGTGCTGCTGGGCAGCTGAAAGCGACCAGCTGAGAATTTGGATTCAAATGGAGTTTTAGGTATGAAACCGAGGAGAGACTGCAATGATGGTGACACCGTTGCAAAGCAGCCTGTGTGCTGAAGAGGCCCAGCACTAGCTTTCCCTGCTGGTTCTTCTGCTGTGGGAGCAGATGCCACTGTTCTTTCTGTGCTGACTGTGTTGCTGCGCAGCAGAGAGCAGGCTCTGAACTGATTCCATTCAAATGCTTTTCCTGTATGAAAGGGAGCAGTGAAAGCAACGATGGATGCACCAATGTAAAGGTGATTGTGTGCTGAACAGGTCCAGCACAAGCTTTCAATCCTGGCTCTTCTGCTGTGGGAGCAGAAGCCAAACGTTCGTGCTGTACTCACTGTGCTGCTGGGCAACTGAAAGCGACCAGCTGAGAATTTGGATTCAAATGGAGTTTTAGGTATGAAACCGAGGAGAGACTGCAATGATGGTGACACCGTTGCAAAGCAGCCTGTGTGCTGAAGAGGCCCAGCACTAGCTTTCCCTGCTGGTTCTTCTGCTGTGGGAGCAGATGCCACTGTTCTTTCTGTGCTGACTGTGTTGCTGCCAGCAGAGAGCAGGCTCTGAACTGATTCCATTCAAATGCTTTTCCTGTATGAAAGGGAGCAGTGAAAGCAACGATGGATGCACCAATGTAAAGGTGATTGTGTGCTGAACAGGTCCAGCACAAGCTTTCAATCCTGGCTCTTCTGCTGTGGGAGCAGAAGCCAAACGTTCGTGCTGTACTCACTGTGCTGCTGGGCAACTGAAAGCGACCAGCTGAGAATTTGGATTCAAATGGAGTTTTAGGTATGAAACCGAGGAGAGACTGCAATGATGGTGACACCGTTGCAAAGCAGCCTGTGTGCTGAAGAGGCCCAGCACTAGCTTTCCCTGCTGGTTCTTCTGCTGTGGGAGCAGATGCCACTGTTCTTTCTGTGCTGACTGTGTTGCTGCGCAGCAGAGAGCAGGCTCTGAACTGATTCCATTCAAATGCTTTTCCTGTATGAAAGGGAGCAGTGAAAGCAACGATGGATGCACCAATGTAAAGGTGATTGTGTGCTGAACAGGTCCAGCACAAGCTTTCAATCCTGGCTCTTCTGCTGTGGGAGCAGAAGCCAAACGTTCGTGCTGTACTCACTGTGCTGCTGGGCAACTGAAAGCGACCAGCTGAGAATTTGGATTCAAATGGAGTTTTAGGTATGAAACCGAGGAGAGACTGCAATGATGGTGACACCGTTGCAAAGCAGCCTGTGTGCTGAAGAGGCCCAGCACTAGCTTTCCCTGCTGGTTCTTCTGCTGTGGGAGCAGATGCCACTGTTCATTCTGTGCTGACTGTGTTGCTGCGCAGCAGAGAGCAGGCTCTGAACTGATTCCATTCAAATGCTTTTCCTGTATGAAAGGGAGCAGTGAAAGCAACGATGGATGCACCAATGTAAAGGTGATTGTGTGCTGAACAGGTCCAGCACAAGCTTTCAATCCTGGCTCTTCTGCTGTGGGAGCAGAAGCCAAACGTTCGTGCTGTACTCACTGTGCTGCTGGGCAGCTGAGAGAGACCAGCTGAGAATTTGGATTCAAATGGAGTTTTAGGTATGAAACCGAGGAGAGACTGCAATGATGGTGACACCGTTGCAAAGCAGCCTGTGTGCTGAAGAGGCCCAGCACTAGCTTTCCCTGCTGGTTCTTCTGCTGTGGGAGCAGATGCCACTGTTCTTTCTGTGCTGACTGTGTTGCTGCCAGCAGAGAGCAGGCTCTGAACTGATTCCATTCAAATGCTTTTCCTGTATGAAAGGGAGCAGTGAAAGCAACGATGGATGCACCAATGTAAAGGTGATTGTGTGCTGAACAGGTCCAGCACAAGCTTTCAATCCTGGCTCTTCTGCTGTGGGAGCAGAAGCCAAACGTTCGTGCTGTACACACTATGCTGCTGGGCAACTGGAAGCGACCAGTGCTGCTGGGCAACTGAAAGCGACCAGCTGAGAATTTGGATTCAAATGGAGTTTTAGGTATGAAACCGAGGAGAGACTGCAATGATGGTGACACCGTTGCAAAGCAGCCTGTGTGCTGAAGAGGCCCAGCACTAGCTTTCCCTGCTGGTTCTTCTGCTGTGGGAGCAGATGCCACTGTTCATTCTGTGCTGACTGTGTTGCTGCCAGCAGAGAGCAGGCTCTGAACTGATTCCATTCAAATGCTTTTCCTGTATGAAAGGGAGCAGTGAAAGCAACGATGGATGCACCAATGTAAAGGTGATTGTGTGCTGAACAGGTCCAGCACAAGCTTTCAATCCTGGCTCTTCTGCTGTGGGAGCAGAAGCCAAACGTTCGTGCTGTACTCACTGTGCTGCTGGGCAACTGAAAGCGACCAGCTGAGAATTTGGATTCAAATGGAGTTTTAGGTATGAAACCGAGGAGAGACTGCAATGATGGTGACACCGTTGCAAAGCAGCCTGTGTGCTGAAGAGGCCCAGCACTAGCTTTCCCTGCTGGTTCTTCTGCTGTGGGAGCAGATGCCACTGTTCTTTCTGTGCTGACTGTGTTGCTGCCAGCAGAGAGCAGGCTCTGAACTGATTCCATTCAAATGCTTTTCCTGTATGAAAGGGAGCAGTGAAAGCAACGATGGATGCACCAATGTAAAGGTGATTGTGTGCTGAACAGGTCCAGCACAAGCTTTCAATCCTGGCTCTTCTGCTGTGGGAGCAGAAGCCAAACGTTCGTGCTGTACTCACTGTGCTGCTGGGCAACTGAAAGCGACCAGCTGAGAATTTGGATTCAAATGGAGTTTTAGGTATGAAACCGAGGAGAGACTGCAATGATGGTGACACCGTTGCAAAGCAGCCTGTGTGCTGAAGAGGCCCAGCACTAGCTTTCCCTGCTGGTTCTTCTGCTGTGGGAGCAGATGCCACTGTTCTTTCTGTGCTGACTGTGTTGCTGCCAGCAGAGAGCAGGCTCTGAACTGATTCCATTCAAATGCTTTTCCTGTATGAAAGGGAGCAGTGAAAGCAACGATGGATGCACCAATGTAAAGGTGATTGTGTGCTGAACAGGTCCAGCACAAGCTTTCAATCCTGGCTCTTCTGCTGTGGGAGCAGAAGCCAAACGTTCGTGCTGTACTCACTGTGCTGCTGGGCAACTGAAAGCGACCAGCTGAGAATTTGGATTCAAATGGAGTTTTAGGTATGAAACCGAGGAGAGACTGCAATGATGGTGACACCGTTGCAAAGCAGCCTGTGTGCTGAAGAGGCCCAGCACTAGCTTTCCCTGCTGGTTCTTCTGCTGTGGGAGCAGATGCCACTGTTCTTTCTGTGCTGACTGTGTTGCTGCCAGCAGAGAGCAGGCTCTGAACTGATTCCATTCAAATGCTTTTCCTGTATGAAAGGGAGCAGTGAAAGCAACGATGGATGCACCAATGTAAAGGTGATTGTGTGCTGAACAGGTCCAGCACAAGCTTTCAATCCTGACTCTTCTGCTGTGGGAGCAGAAGCCAAACGTTCGTGCTGTACTCACTGTGCTGCTGGGCAACTGAAAGCGACCAGCTGAGAATTTGGATTCAAATGGAGTTTTAGGTATGAAACCGAGGAGAGACTGCAATGATGGTGACACCGTTGCAAAGCAGCCTGTGTGCTGAAGAGGCCCAGCACTAGCTTTCCCTGCTGGTTCTTCTGCTGTGGGAGCAGATGCCACTGTTCTTTCTGTGCTGACAGTGTTGCTGCGCAGCAGAGAGCAGGCTCTGAACTGATTCCATTCAAATGCTTTTCCTGTATGAAAGGGAGCAGTGAAAGCAACGATGGATGCACCAATGTAAAGGTGATTGTGTGCTGAACAGGTCCAGCACAAGCTTTCAATCCTGGCTCTTCTGCTGTGGGAGCAGAAGCCAAACGTTCGTGCTGTACTCACTGTGCTGCTGGGCAACTGAAAGCGACCAGCTGAGAATTTGGATTCAAATGGAGTTTTAGGTATGAAACCGAGGAGAGACTGCAATGATGGTGACACCGTTGCAAAGCAGCCTGTGTGCTGAAGAGGCCCAGCACTAGCTTTCCCTGCTGGTTCTTCTGCTGTGGGAGCAGATGCCACTGTTCATTCTGTGCTGACTGTGTTGCTGCGCAGCAGAGAGCAGGCTCTGAACTGATTCCATTCAAATGCTTTTCCTGTATGAAAGGGAGCAGTGAAAGCAACGATGGATGCACCAATGTAAAGGTGATTGTGTGCTGAACAGGTCCAGCACAAGCTTTCAATCCTGGCTCTTCTGCTGTGGGAGCAGAAGCCAAACGTTCGTGCTGTACTCACTGTGCTGCTGGGCAACTGAAAGCGACCAGCTGAGAATTTGGATTCAAATGGAGTTTTAGGTATGAAACCGAGGAGAGACTGCAATGATGGTGACACCGTTGCAAAGCAGCCTGTGTGCTGAAGAGGCCCAGCACTAGCTTTCCCTGCTGGTTCTTCTGCTGTGGGAGCAGATGCCACTGTTCTTTCTGTGCTGACTGTGTTGCTGCCAGCAGAGAGCAGGCTCTGAACTGATTCCATTCAAATGCTTTTCCTGTATGAAAGGGAGCAGTGAAAGCAACGATGGATGCACCAATGTAAAGGTGATTGTGTGCTGAACAGGTCCAGCACAAGCTTTCAATCCTGGCTCTTCTGCTGTGGGAGCAGAAGCCAAACGTTCGTGCTGTACTCACTGTGCTGCTGGGCAACTGAAAGCGACCAGCTGAGAATTTGGATTCAAATGGAGTTTTAGGTATGAAACCGAGGAGAGACTGCAATGATGGTGACACCGTTGCAAAGCAGCCTGTGTGCTGAAGAGGCCCAGCACTAGCTTTCCCTGCTGGTTCTTCTGCTGTGGGAGCAGATGCCACTGTTCTTTCTGTGCTGACTGTGTTGCTGCCAGCAGAGAGCAGGCTCTGAACTGATTCCATTCAAATGCTTTTCCTGTATGAAAGGGAGCAGTGAAAGCAACGATGGATGCACCAATGTAAAGGTGATTGTGTGCTGAACAGGTCCAGCACAAGCTTTCAATCCTGGCTCTTCTGCTGTGGGAGCAGAAGCCAAACGTTCGTGCTGTACTCACTGTGCTGCTGGGCAACTGAAAGCGACCAGCTGAGAATTTGGATTCAAATGGAGTTTTAGGTATGAAACCGAGGAGAGACTGCAATGATGGTGACACCGTTGCAAAGCAGCCTGTGTGCTGAAGAGGCCCAGCACTAGCTTTCCCTGCTGGTTCTTCTGCTGTGGGAGCAGATGCCACTGTTCATTCTGTGCTGACTGTGTTGCTGCGCAGCAGAGAGCAGGCTCTGAACTGATTCCATTCAAATGCTTTTCCTGTATGAAAGGGAGCAGTGAAAGCAACGATGGATGCACCAATGTAAAGGTGATTGTGTGCTGAACAGGTCCAGCACAAGCTTTCAATCCTGGCTCTTCTGCTGTGGGAGCAGAAGCCAAACGTTCGTGCTGTACTCACTGTGCTGCTGGGCAACTGAAAGCGACCAGCTGAGAATTTGGATTCAAATGGAGTTTTAGGTATGAAACCGAGGAGAGACTGCAATGATGGTGACACCGTTGCAAAGCAGCCTGTGTGCTGAAGAGGCCCAGCACTAGCTTTCCCTGCTGGTTCTTCTGCTGTGGGAGCAGATGCCACTGTTCTTTCTGTGCTGACTGTGTTGCTGCCAGCAGAGAGCAGGCTCTGAACTGATTCCATTCAAATGCTTTTCCTGTATGAAAGGGAGCAGTGAAAGCAACGATGGATGCACCAATGTAAAGGTGATTGTGTGCTGAACAGGTCCAGCACAAGCTTTCAATCCTGGCTCTTCTGCTGTGGGAGCAGAAGCCAAACGTTCGTGCTGTACTCACTGTGCTGCTGGGCAACTGAAAGCGACCAGCTGAGAATTTGGATTCAAATGGAGTTTTAGGTATGAAACCGAGGAGAGACTGCAATGATGGTGACACCGTTGCAAAGCAGCCTGTGTGCTGAAGAGGCCCAGCACTAGCTTTCCCTGCTGGTTCTTCTGCTGTGGGAGCAGATGCCACTGTTCATTCTGTGCTGACAGTGTTGCTGCGCAGCAGAGAGCAGGCTCTGAACTGATTCCATTCAAATGCTTTTCCTGTATGAAAGGGAGCAGTGAAAGCAACGATGGATGCACCAATGTAAAGGTGATTGTGTGCTGAACAGGTCCAGCACAAGCTTTCAATCCTGGCTCTTCTGCTGTGGGAGCAGAAGCCAAACGTTCGTGCTGTACTCACTGTGCTGCTGGGCAACTGAAAGCGACCAGCTGAGAATTTGGATTCAAATGGAGTTTTAGGTATGAAACCGAGGAGAGACTGCAATGATGGTGACACCGTTGCAAAGCAGCCTGTGTGCTGAAGAGGCCCAGCACTAGCTTTCCCTGCTGGTTCTTCTGCTGTGGGAGCAGATGCCACTGTTCATTCTGTGCTGACTGTGTTGCTGCCAGCAGAGAGCAGGCTCTGAACTGATTCCATTCAAATGCTTTTCCTGTATGAAAGGGAGCAGTGAAAGCAACGATGGATGCACCAATGTAAAGGTGATTGTGTGCTGAACAGGTCCAGCACAAGCTTTCAATCCTGGCTCTTCTGCTGTGGGAGCAGAAGCCAAACGTTCGTGCTGTACTCACTGTGCTGCTGGGCAACTGAGAGCGACCAGCTGAGAATTTGGATTCAAATGGAGTTTTAGGTATGAAACCGAGGAGAGACTGCAATGATGGTGACACCGTTGCAAAGCAGCCTGTGTGCTGAAGAGGCCCAGCACTAGCTTTCCCTGCTGGTTCTTCTGCTGTGGGAGCAGATGCCACTGTTCATTCTGTGCTGACTGTGTTGCTGCGCAGCAGAGAGCAGGCTCTGAACTGATTCCATTCAAATGCTTTTCCTGTATGAAAGGGAGCAGTGAAAGCAACGATGGATGCACCAATGTAAAGGTGATTGTGTGCTGAACAGGTCCAGCACAAGCTTTCAATCCTGGCTCTTCTGCTGTGGGAGCAGAAGCCAAACGTTCGTGCTGTACTCACTGTGCTGCTGGGCAACTGAAAGCGACCAGCTGAGAATTTGGATTCAAATGGAGTTTTAGGTATGAAACCGAGGAGAGACTGCAATGATGGTGACACCGTTGCAAAGCAGCCTGTGTGCTGAAGAGGCCCAGCACTAGCTTTCCCTGCTGGTTCTTCTGCTGTGGGAGCAGATGCCACTGTTCATTCTGTGCTGACTGTGTTGCTGCGCAGCAGAGAGCAGGCTCTGAACTGATTCCATTCAAATGCTTTTCCTGTATGAAAGGGAGCAGTGAAAGCAACGATGGATGCACCAATGTAAAGGTGATTGTGTGCTGAACAGGTCCAGCACAAGCTTTCAATCCTGGCTCTTCTGCTGTGGGAGCAGAAGCCAAACGTTCGTGCTGTACTCACTGTGCTGCTGGGCAACTGAAAGCGACCAGCTGAGAATTTGGATTCAAATGGAGTTTTAGGTATGAAACCGAGGAGAGACTGCAATGATGGTGACACCGTTGCAAAGCAGCCTGTGTGCTGAAGAGGCCCAGCACTAGCTTTCCCTGCTGGTTCTTCTGCTGTGGGAGCAGATGCCACTGTTCTTTCTGTGCTGACTGTGTTGCTGCGCAGCAGAGAGCAGGCTCTGAACTGATTCCATTCAAATGCTTTTCCTGTATGAAAGGGAGCAGTGAAAGCAACGATGGATGCACCAATGTAAAGGTGATTGTGTGCTGAACAGGTCCAGCACAAGCTTTCAATCCTGGCTCTTCTGCTGTGGGAGCAGAAGCCAAACGTTCGTGCTGTACTCACTGTGCTGCCTGCAGCTGAGAGAGACCAGCTGAGAATTTGGATTCAAATGGAGTTTTAGGTATGAAACCGAGGAGAGACTGCAATGATGGTGACACCGTTGCAAAGCAGCCTGTGTGCTGAAGAGGCCCAGCACTAGCTTTCCCTGCTGGTTCTTCTGCTGTGGGAGCAGATGCCACTGTTCTTTCTGTGCTGACTGTGTTGCTGCCAGCAGAGAGCAGGCTCTGAACTGATTCCATTCAAATGCTTTTCCTGTATGAAAGGGAGCAGTGAAAGCAACGATGGATGCACCAATGTAAAGGTGATTGTGTGCTGAACAGGTCCAGCACAAGCTTTCAATCCTGGCTCTTCTGCTGTGGGAGCAGAAGCCAAACGTTCGTGCTGTACACACTATGCTGCTGGGCAACTGGAAGCGACCAGCTGAGAATTTGGATTCAAATGGAGTTTTAGGTATGAAACCGAGGAGAGACTGCAATGATGGTGACACCGTTGCAAAGCAGCCTGTGTGCTGAAGAGGCCCAGCACTAGCTTTCCCTGCTGGTTCTTCTGCTGTGGGAGCAGATGCCACTGTTCATTCTGTGCTGACAGTGTTGCTGCGCAGCAGAGAGCAGGCTCTGAACTGATTCCATTCAAATGCTTTTCCTGTATGAAAGGGAGCAGTGAAAGCAACGATGGATGCACCAATGTAAAGGTGATTGTGTGCTGAACAGGTCCAGCACAAGCTTTCAATCCTGGCTCTTCTGCTGTGGGAGCAGAAGCCAAACGTTCGTGCTGTACTCACTGTGCTGCTGGGCAACTGAAAGCGACCAGCTGAGAATTTGGATTCAAATGGAGTTTTAGGTATGAAACCGAGGAGAGACTGCAATGATGGTGACACCGTTGCAAAGCAGCCTGTGTGCTGAAGAGGCCCAGCACTAGCTTTCCCTGCTGGTTCTTCTGCTGTGGGAGCAGATGCCACTGTTCATTCTGTGCTGACTGTGTTGCTGCCAGCAGAGAGCAGGCTCTGAACTGATTCCATTCAAATGCTTTTCCTGTATGAAAGGGAGCAGTGAAAGCAACGATGGATGCACCAATGTAAAGGTGATTGTGTGCTGAACAGGTCCAGCACAAGCTTTCAATCCTGGCTCTTCTGCTGTGGGAGCAGAAGCCAAACGTTCGTGCTGTACTCACTGTGCTGCTGGGCAACTGAAAGAGACCAGCTGAGAATTTGGATTCAAATGGAGTTTTAGGTATGAAACCGAGGAGAGACTGCAATGATGGTGACACCGTTGCAAAGCAGCCTGTGTGCTGAAGAGGCCCAGCACTAGCTTTCCCTGCTGGTTCTTCTGCTGTGGGAGCAGATGCCACTGTTCATTCTGTGCTGACTGTGTTGCTGCGCAGCAGAGAGCAGGCTCTGAACTGATTCCATTCAAATGCTTTTCCTGTATGAAAGGGAGCAGTGAAAGCAACGATGGATGCACCAATGTAAAGGTGATTGTGTGCTGAACAGGTCCAGCACAAGCTTTCAATCCTGGCTCTTCTGCTGTGGGAGCAGAAGCCAAACGTTCGTGCTGTACTCACTGTGCTGCTGGGCAACTGAAAGCGACCAGCTGAGAATTTGGATTCAAATGGAGTTTTAGGTATGAAACCGAGGAGAGACTGCAATGATGGTGACACCGTTGCAAAGCAGCCTGTGTGCTGAAGAGGCCCAGCACTAGCTTTCCCTGCTGGTTCTTCTGCTGTGGGAGCAGATGCCACTGTTCTTTCTGTGCTGACTGTGTTGCTGCCAGCAGAGAGCAGGCTCTGAACTGATTCCATTCAAATGCTTTTCCTGTATGAAAGGGAGCAGTGAAAGCAACGATGGATGCACCAATGTAAAGGTGATTGTGTGCTGAACAGGTCCAGCACCAGCTTTCAATCCTGACACTTCTGTTGTGGGAGCAGAAGCCAAACGTTCGTGCTGTACTCACTGTGCTGCTGGGCAACTGAAAGCGACCAGCAGGCTCTGAACTGATTCCATTCAAATGCTTTTCCTGTATGAAAGGGAGCAGTGAAAGCAACGATGGATGCACCAATGTAAAGGTGATTGTGTGCTGAACAGGTCCAGCACAAGCTTTCAATCCTGGCTCTTCTGCTGTGGGAGCAGAAGCCAAACGTTCGTGCTGTACTCACTGTGCTGCTGGGCAACTGAAAGCGACC
>NW_026915024.1:0-4102 GCF_034315485.1 Pezoporus occidentalis
TGAACGTCCACAAGCTTTTCCTGTTGGGGAGCAGGAAAACAAAAGGTCCCTGTAAGGGGTTCTGGCTGAAAGGCCAAAAAATTTAATCCTGGCTTTTGTTGGGACAGAAACCAAAAAATTGTCCGTTCCCCGGGGCTGGGGCTGAAAAGGCCAGAATTTTTTTCTGGTTTTGGTTGAAAAAGGGATGCAAAGTTCCCCCTTTCGACCCGTGTGCTGAAAAGGCCCCGCCACTTTCCCTCTTTTTTTTCTGTTGGGAAAGCAGGCCACTGTTTTTTTGTTGGTTGTTGCTGACAGGGCAGGGCCAAGTTCCCTTTTGCTTTTCCCGTTGGGAGCAGGAAAACAACGTGGTGACCAATGTGGTGATTTTGGGCGAACAGGTAGAAAGTTCAATTTGGGTTTTGTTGGGACAGAAGCCAAGGTGCGTACCCCTGTGTGCCCGAAGAGGCCCAGCTAGTTTTTTCTGGACTTTTGGTTGAAACGGAAACTGCAATGTGGTGACCATGAAACTGAGGAGAGACTGCAATGATGGTGACACCGTTGCAAAGCAGCCTGTGTGCTGAAGAGGCCCAGCACTAGCTTTCCCTGCTGGTTCTTCTGCTGTGGGAGCAGATGCCACTGTTCGTTCTGTGCTGACTGTGTTGCTGCCAGCAGAGAGCAGGCTCTGAACTGATTCCATTCAAATGCTTTTCCTGTATGAAAGGGAGCAGTGAAAGCAACGATGGATGCACCAATGTAAAGGTGATTGTGTGCTGAACAGGTCCAGCACAAGCTTTCCCTCCTGGCTCTTCTGCTGTGGGAGCAGAAGCCAAACGTTCGTGCTGTACTCACTGTGCTGCCTGCAGCTGAGAGCGACCAGCTGAGAATTTGGATTCAAATGGACTTTTAGGTATGAAACCGAGGAGAGACTGCAATGATGGTGACACCGTTGCAAAGCAGCCTGTGTGCTGAAGAGGCCCAGCACTAGCTTTCCCTGCTGGTTCTTCTGCTGTGGGAGCAGATGCCACTGTTCGTTCTGTGCTGACTGTGTTGCTGCCAGCAGAGAGCAGGCTCTGAACTGATTCCATTCAAATGCTTTTCCTGTATGAAAGGGAGCAGTGAAAGCAACGATGGATGCACCAATGTAAAGGTGATTGTGTGCTGAACAGGTCCAGCACAAGCTTTCAATCCTGACACTTCTGCTGTGGGAGCAGAGGCCAAACGTTCGTGCTGTACTCACTGTGCTGCCTGCAGCTGAGAGCGACCAGCTGAGAATTTGGATTCAAATGGACTTTTAGGTATGAAACCGAGGAGAGACTGCAATGATGGTGACACCGTTGCAAAGCAGCCTGTGTGCTGAAGAGGCCCAGCACTAGCTTTCCCTGCTGGTTCTTCTGCTGTGGGAGCAGATGCCACTGTTCGTTCTGTGCTGACTGTGTTGCTGCCAGCAGAGAGCAGGCTCTGAACTGATTCCATTCAAATGCTTTTCCTGTATGAAAGGGAGCAGTGAAAGCAACGATGGATGCACCAATGTAAAGGTGATTGTGTGCTGAACAGGTCCAGCACAAGCTTTCAATCCTGGCTCTTCTGCTGTGGGAGCAGAAGCCAAACGTTCGTGCTGTACTCACTGTGCTGCCTGCAGCTGAGAGAGACCAGCTGAGAATTTGGATTCAAATGGACTTTTAGGTATGAAACCGAGGAGAGACTGCAATGATGGTGACACCGTTGCAAAGCAGCCTGTGTGCTGAAGAGGCCCAGCACTAGCTTTCCCTGCTGGTTCTTCTGCTGTGGGAGCAGATGCCACTCTTCGTTCTGTGCTGACTGTGTTGCTGCCAGCAGAGAGCAGGCTCTGAACTGATTCCATTCAAATGCTTTTCCTGTATGAAAGGGAGCAGTGAAAGCAACGATGGATGCACCAATGTAAAGGTGATTGTGTGCTGAACAGGTCCAGCACAAGCTTTCAATCCTGACACTTCTGCTGTGGGAGCAGAGGCCAAACGTTCGTGCTGTACTCACTGTGCTGCCTGCAGCTGAGAGCGACCAGCTGAGAATTTGGATTCAAATGGACTTTTAGGTATGAAACCGAGGAGAGACTGCAATGATGGTGACACCGTTGCAAAGCAGCCTGTGTGCTGAAGAGGCCCAGCACTAGCTTTCCCTGCTGGTTCTTCTGCTGCGGGAGCAGATGCCACTGTTCGTTCTGTGCTGTCTGTGTTGCTGCCAGCAGAGAGCAGGCTCTGAACTGACTCCATTCAAATGCTTTTCCTGTATGAAAGGGAGCAGTGAAAGCAACGATGGATGCACCAATGTAAAGGTGATTGTGTGCTGAACAGGTCCAGCACAAGCTTTAAATCCTGACAATTCTGCTGTGGGAGCAGAGGCCAAACGTTCGTGCTGTACTCACTGTGCTGCTGGGCAGCTGAAAGCGACCAGTTGAGAATTTGGATTCAAATGGACTTTTAGGTATGAAACCGAGGAGAGACTGCAATGATGGTGACACCGTTGCAAAGCAGCCTGTGTGTTGAAGAGGCCCAGCACTAGCTTTCCCTGCTGGTTCTTCTGCTGTGGGAGCAGATGCCACTGTTCTTTCTGTGCTGACTGTGTTGCTGCCAGCAGAGAGCAGGCTCTGAACTGATTCCATTCAAATGCTTTTCCTGTATGAAAGGGAGCAGTGAAAGCAACGATGGATGCACCAATGTAAAGGTGATTGTGTGCTGAACAGGTCCAGCACAAGCTTTCAATCCTGGCTCTTCTGCTGTGGGAGCAGAAGCCAAACGTTCGTGCTGTACTCACTGTGCTGCCTGCAGCTGAGAGCGACCAGCTGAGAATTTGGATTCAAATGGACTTTTAGGTATGAAACCGAGGAGAGACTGCAATGATGGTGACACCGTTGCAAAGCAGCCTGTGTGCTGAAGAGGCCCAGCACTAGCTTTCCCTGCTGGTTCTTCTGCTGTGGGAGCAGATGCCACTGTTCGTTCTGTGCTGACTGTGTTGCTGCCAGCAGAGAGCAGGCTCTGAACTGATTCCATTCAAATGCTTTTCCTGTATGAAAGGGAGCAGTGAAAGCAACGATGGATGCACCAATGTAAAGGTGATTGTGTGCTGAACAGGTCCAGCACAAGCTTTCAATCCTGACACTTCTGCTGTGGGAGCAGAGGCCAAACGTTCGTGCTGTACTCACTGTGCTGCCTGCAGCTGAGAGCGACCAGCTGAGAATTTGGATTCAAATGGACTTTTAGGTATGAAACCGAGGAGAGACTGCAATGATGGTGACACCGTTGCAAAGCAGCCTGTGTGCTGAAGAGGCCCAGCACTAGCTTTCCCTGCTGGTTCTTCTGCTGTGGGAGCAGATGCCACTGTTCGTTCTGTGCTGACTGTGTTGCTGCCAGCAGAGAGCAGGCTCTGAACTGATTCCATTCAAATGCTTTTCCTGTATGAAAGGGAGCAGTGAAAGCAACGATGGATGCACCAATGTAAAGGTGATTGTGTGCTGAACAGGTCCAGCACAAGCTTTCAATCCTGGCTCTTCTGCTGTGGGAGCAGAAGCCAAACGTTCGTGCTGTACTCACTGTGCTGCCTGCAGCTGAGAGCGACCAGCTGAGAATTTGGATTCAAATGGACTTTTAGGTATGAAACCGAGGAGAGACTGCAATGATGGTGACACCGTTGCAAAGCAGCCTGTGTGCTGAAGAGGCCCAGCACTAGCTTTCCCTGCTGGTTCTTCTGCTGTGGGAGCAGATGCCACTGTTCGTTCTGTGCTGACTGTGTTGCTGCCAGCAGAGAGCAGGCTCTGAACTGACTCCATTCAAATGCTTTTCCTGTATGAAAGGGAGCAGTGAAAGCAACGATGGATGCACCAATGTAAAGGTGATTGTGTGCTGAACAGGTCCAGCACAAGCTTTAAATCCTGACAATTCTGCTGTGGGAGCAGAGGCCAAACGTTCGTGCTGTACTCACTGTGCTGCTGGGCAGCTGAAAGCGACCAGTTGAGAATTTGGATTCAAATGGACTTTTAGGTATGAAACCGAGGAGAGACTGCAATGATGGTGACACCGTTGCAAAGCAGCCTGTGTGTTGAAGAGGCCCAGGGAGCAGATGCCACTGTTCGTTCTGTGCTGTCTGTGTT
>NW_026915025.1:0-3559 GCF_034315485.1 Pezoporus occidentalis
ACTCCTCTATAACAGTATGACTCCTCTATGACTCCTCTATAACAGTATGACTCCTCTATGACTCCTCTATAACAGTATGACTCCTCTATGACTCCTCTATAACAGTATGACTCCTCTATGACTCCTCTATAACAGTATGACTCCTCTATGACTCCTCTATAACAGTATGACTCCTCTATGACTCCTCTATAACAGTATGACTCCTCTATGACTCCTCTATAACAGACTCCTCTATGACTCCTCTATGACTCCTCTATGACTCCTCTATGACTCCTCTATGACTCCTATATGACTCCTCTATGACTCCTCTATGACTCCTCTATGACTCCTCTATGACTCCTCTATAACAGTATGACTCCTCTATGACTCCTCTATAACAGTATGACTCCTCTATGACTCCTCTATGACTCCTCTATGACTCCTATATCCTCTATGACTCCTCTATGACTCCTCTATAACAGTATGACTCCTCTATGACTCCTCTATAACAGTATGACTCCTCTATGACTCCTCTATGACTCCTCTATAACAGTATGACTCCTCTATGACTCCTCTATGACTCCTCTATGACTCCTCTATGACTCCTCTATAACAGTATGACTCCTCTATGACTCCTCTATAACAGTATGACTCCTCTATGACTCCTCTATAACAGTATGACTCCTCTATGACTCCTCTATAACAGTATGACTCCTCTATGACTCCTCTATAACAGTATGACTCCTCTATGACTCCTCTATGACTCCTCTATGACTCCTCTATGACTCCTCTATGAACTCTATGACTCCTCTATAACAGTATGACTCCTCTATGACTCCTCTATAACAGTATGACTCCTCTATGACTCCTCTATAACAGTATGACTACTCTATGACTCCTCTATGACTCCTCTATAACAGTATGACTCCTCTATGACTCCTCTATAACAGTATGACTCCTCTATGACTCCTCTATAACAGTATGACTCCTCTATGACTCCTCTATAACAGTATGACTCCTATATGACTCCTCTATAACAGAATGACTCCTCTATGACTCCTCTATGACTCCTCTATGACAGTATGACTCCTCTATATCTCCTCTATGACAGTGTGACTCCTCTATGACTCCTCTACGACAGTGTGACTCCTCTATGACTCCTCTACGACAGTGTGACTCCTCTATGACTCCTCTATGACAGTGTGACTCCTCTATGACTCCTCTATGACAGTATGACTCCTCTATGACTCCTCTATGACTCCTCTATGACTCCTCTATGACTCCTCTATGACAGTATGACTCCTCTATGACTCCTATGACTCCTCTATGACAGTATGACTCCTCTATGACTCCTCTATGACTCCTCTATGACTCCTCTATGACTCCTCTATGACTCCTCTATGACTCCTCTATGACTCCTCTATGACTCCTCTATGACTCCTCTATAACACTATGACTCCTCTATGACTCCTCTATAACAGTATGACTCCTCTATGACTCCTCTATAACAGTATGACTCCTCTATGACTCCTCTATGACAGTATGACTGACTCCTCTATCTATGACTCCTCTATGACTCCTCTATGACTCCTCTATGACTCCTCTATGACTCCTCTATGACTCCTCTATGACTCCTCTATGACTCCTCTATGACTCCTCTATGACTCCTATATGACTCCTCTATAACAGTATGACTCCTCTATGACTCCTCTATAACAGTATGACTCCTCTATGACTCCTCTATAACAGTATGACTCCTCTATGACTCCTCTATGACTCCTCTATGACTCCTCTATAACTGTATGACTCCTCTATGACTCCTCTATGACTCTATGACTCCTCTATGACTCTATGACTCTTCTATGACTGCTCGTATGACTCCTCTATGACTCCTCTATAACAGTATGACTCCTCTATGACTCCTCTATGACTCCTCTATAACAGTATGACTCCTCTATGACTCCTCTATGACAGTATGACTCCTCTATGACTCCTCTATGACAGTATGACTCCTCTATGACTCCTCTATAACAGTATGACTCCTCTATGACTCCTCTATAACAGTATGACTCCTCTATGACTCCTCTATGACAGTATGACTCCTCTATGACTCCTCTATGACAGTATGACTCCTCTATGACTCCTCTATGACTCCTCTATGACTCCTCTATGACTCCTCTATGACTCCTCTATGAACATGACTCCTCTATGACTCCTCTATGACTCCTCTATGACTCAGTATGACTCTCTCTATGACTCCTCTATAACAGTATGACTCCTCTATGACTCCTCTATAACAGTATGACTCCTCTGATGACTCCTCTATGACTATGCCTCTATGACTCCTCTATGACTCCTCTATGACTCCTCTATGACTCCTCTATGACTCCTCTATGACAGTATGACTCCTCGATGACTCCTCTATGACTCCTCTATGACTCCTCTATGACAGTATGACTCCTCTATGACTCCTCTATGACAGTATGACTCCTCTATGACTCCTCTATGACTCCATGACGCCTCAATGACTCCTCTATGACAGTATGACTCCTCTATGACTCCTCTATGACTCCTCTATGACAGTATGACTCCTCTATGACTCCTCTATGACAGTATGACTCCTCTATGACTCCTCTATGACAGTATGACTCCTCTATGACTCCTCTATGACAGTATGACTCCTCTATGACTCCTCTATGACAGTGTGACTCCTCTATGACTCCTCTATGACTCCTCTATGACTCCTCTATGACTCCTCTATGACAGTGTGACTCCTCTATGACTCCTCTATGACAGTGTGACTCCTCTATGACTCCTCTATGACAGTGTAAGAGTATGACTCCTCTATGACTCCTCTATGACAGTATGACTCCTCTATGACTCCTCTATGACAGTATGACTCCTCTATGACTCCTCTATGACAGTATGACTCCTCTATGACTCCTCTATGACAGTGTGACTCCTCTATGACTCCTCTATGACTCCTCTATGACTCCTCTATGACTCCTCTAAGACTCCTCTATGACTCCTCTATGACAGTGTGACTCCTCTATGACTCCTCTATGACAGTGTGACTCCTCTATGACTCCTCTATGACAGTGTGACTCCTCTATGACTCCTCTATGACAGTGTGACTCCTCTATGACTCCTCTATGACAGTGTGACTCCTCTATGACTCCTCTATGACAGTGTGACTCCTCTATGACTCCTCTATGACAGTGTGACTCCTCTATGACTCCTCTCCATGACTCCTCTCTGACTCCTCTGTGACTCTATGACTCCTCTATGACTCCTCTATGACAGTGTGACTCCTCTATGACTCCTCTATGACAGTGTGACTCCTCTATGACTCCTCTATGACAGTGTGACTCCTCTATGACTCCTCTATGACAGTGTGACTCCTCTATGACTCCTCTATGACAGTGTGACTCCTCTATGACTCCTCTATGACAGTGTGACTCCTCTATGACTCCTCTATGACAGTGTGACTCCTCTATGACTCCTCTATGACTCCTCTATGACTCCTCTACGAGAGTATGACTCCTCTATGACTCCTCTACGACTCCTCTACGACTCCTCT
>NW_026915026.1:0-5290 GCF_034315485.1 Pezoporus occidentalis
TTTGGGCGGGGAAGGGACCTTAAGGATCATCCATTTCCCAACCCCCCCACAGGCGGGGACACCTTCCACTAGACCAGGTTGCCCCAAAACCCCTGCCCAAACCCTTGGCCCGTGGGGGGATAGGGGCAGCCCACATGTATTATTAATACAAGTTTTAGTAAATATTTTCTCGGGTTTTTTTCATGTGTCAACCAACTGGCATTTTCTTCTATACGGGGGTAACACTCAAGGGGTCAGAAGAATGAAAGAGCCTTTTCCCCCTTTCTCTTTTGAAAAGGTAAGAGGAGTACCAGCTCAAGAAGGTTTTAGCATTCTCATCTTAACTGTTAGTAATTTGGAATACAACAGTTATTTCTCCTACCTGTCACAACTTCTTAAAATTTAGTCACCTTTCCCCAAATTTGGTTTGTGTGTAAATCATAGAACAGTTTGGGTTAAAGGAATTTTAAAAATTTTCCAAAAGGAAACCAAATTTTTAATTTTAAAGCAAAACTTTTACAGAATTTTTGGCCAGAGGGGGATTTTTCCTTCATCAGGGACTGTAGCCATAAAAGGGGTGAGGGGTTTCAAATTTAAAAAAATTCAGGTTAACATAAGGGCTTTCTTCACTGTGAAGGGGGGACATGCCTCATCCCTGGAGTGTTCAAGGCCAGACTGGACAGAGCATTGGGTGTCATGTTCCAGTGCGGGAGGTTTCCCTGCCCAGGGCAGGGGGTTTGGGGAATAAATGATCTAAAGGCCCTTTTCCCCAACCCAAACCTTTTGGTTTATATTTATCTTGCTGTCCACCCCCTTTGAAAAGAATGTCCAAAATCAATCTCCCTATCCAACATCATGTTCAAAACAGGCCATTAGAAGTTATTTACCTGTACAGGGAAGGGGAGTTACCGTAGCAGTTTTTGGGGTGGCCTATTGCTTTTGGGGGGTAGGTAGCTGAAACTCACAATTGCCCCCTGTGGGTCCCGTCATCGACAGGCCTTTTACAGTTTGGGGCTGCTGTTGGGCCTCCAACGCCTTTTCCTTCGGAAGAGGCGAGGGGGGTTTGGGGGAGCTGGAATGCCTGTGCCCCAAGATTTCTGATGAAAAGACCCCACCCTGGCTTTCCCGCTGGGGGTTTTTTCCCCTTTTCCCTTTGGGGGAGGGGGGATTTGAGGATTTCCCTGTGGTGGTTTTTTTCCTTTTTGGATTCCACTGTGAGAAAGGGGGAAGGCCTCCTTCTTGGGACTATTCAGCTTTCCTCCTTTAGGGATAAAGTTTCAACCTTGGAGGAATTTTTGGCATCTCTGTTGTGGGCCAATGTGTCTGTTCTTTTTTTGGGTTTTTCTTTCGGGTTTAGCTTCCCATTAGATGTTCTCTTTGCAACTCTTTACTTTTATCCTTTTCCTTCTTTTTTTGTTCTCTTTACCCTTTCCCAACCCTTTGGAGATTTTTTCTTTTTTATTTAAAGTGCCCTGCTAAAAGCCCCTTTGTGAAATTCCCCTTTGAGTGAAATTTTGGGGATCCCTGGACACAATCCGGGTTGTTCCCATTCTTTTGAATTTTCCATTTCTTCATTTCCTTTTTCCCAAAACAAAATTCTACCCTTTTCCCACGGGTTTGTTTTTGAGCCCCTGGACACTAAAACGTTTTCCTCCTGTTTTGGAGCCCCCTTTTTACCCCCGGGTTTTAAATTTTTTCAAGCAAAGTTTTCCCCTACCGTTGGGAAATTTTTTTGGGGAAATTTCCCAAAGGTTTGGGGTTTTGGGAGGCCCCGGGGGTGGGTTGTTTACAAAAGAACATGGAAGACGGGGGCAGCATGAGGATGTCCCGCCAAGGTTTAAAGCAGAGCGGGGGTGAGGGATGGCTAGTTTTTGCAACAAACAACCTCCCAACTTTGAACTGAGGTTTAGACATTTTTTTTCTTTCCTGTGGGCGGGGAAGCCGGATGTCTAAAGGCTCTAAAAAGACAGAAAAAAACCCCAAAAAAAACAAAACAAAGCCCCCATATTGTAGCCACCCCTGAGATTACTTTGTTTTTAAAAACAGTAGGAACTTTACACTATTAACTTTAAAAAATATAGCCCGGTATTAGTATTTTCCCAAATCAGTTTTACTTAAGAAAGCTTTCCTTTTTACCCAGAAAAACAGCAATAGCCCCAAAGAATAAACTTTACTTGCTGTTTCAAGGAAAAAATAAAAAGAATATCCTCCTTTTACAAAACCCGTGTTCTGAATGTTTTTCCCCTTTTTTAAGTTCATAATACTTTTTTATTAGCAAAAACACAGCACTATTTTGAAAGAAGGGGTTTCCCTCTGTTTTTGGGAACATACTTGCTGGCCAAGTTTGATTCTTAGAAAAACCTCAGGAAATTAAAAAAAAGGAAAGAAAAAAAAAAGGAAAAGGAAAATAAATTAAAACTGAAAAGGATTCCCCAAAAAAAAAAACCCTTTTTATTCTCCCTTTTTTTTAAATGCCAAAAATTTTTTAAAAAAAAACTTCCCAGAAATATTTTTCCCAAAACCCCCCCAAGGGGGAACCCTTTTAAAAAATTTTTTATTTCCTTTTTTTTTGGGCTTTTAAAAAATTATTAAAACTTAAAAAAGGGAAAAAACACATTCAAACCACTTTTTAAATTTTTTGGGGGAATTTTTTTTTCCATTTTTTCCTTAAAAGGCTTTTAAATGAAAAATTTTAATTAATTTTGGGCCATTGCTTTTTCCCTGGGTTGGGGGAAAGGCTTTTTTTTAATAAACCCGGGTTTGAAAAAAATAAACGTTTTAAAATATTTTTAAAAAAAAAAAATAGTTAAAAGTTTACTTTTTCTACAGAAGTAATCTCAGGCTGGCTACAATATCAGGTACTACTGTTTTGTTTTTTTGGGTTGTTTTCTGTCGTTTTTCCAGAGCCTTCAGACAGTCCGGCTTCCCAGCCCACAGGAATGAATGAAAATGTCTCATCCTCAGTTCAAAGCTGCAGCAGTACTGTTAGTTGCAATAACTCAGCCATCCCTCAGCCCAGCTCTGCTATTAAACCTTGGCGCAGCAAGTCCCTCAGTGCTAAGCACACAGCTACGTCTTCCATGTTATCTGTAAAGCAGCCCACCCCGGAGCCTCCAAAGCCAACCTTGGAAATTGCCAAAACAACTCCTAACGGTCAGAAATCTATGCTTGAAAAATTAAAACTCTTCAATAGCAAAGGAGGCTCCAAAGCAGGAGGGACAACGTTTGAGTGTCCAGGGTCTCAGAACAACAGCTGTGAAAGGCTGGAGACACTTTTTAGCTTTGGGGAATGAAGAAATAGATGCTGCAAATCAGAATGGGAACAACCCGGGATCTGTGTCCAGCAGTCCCAAAATTGCACTCAAGGGAATTGCACAAAGGACTTTTAGCAGGGCACTAACTAATAAGAAAAACTCTCCAAAAGGGGAATGAAAGGGGTAAAGAGAAGCAGAAAGAGAAGGAAAAGGATAAAAAAAGATGTTAAAAAGAACATCTATCACTGAGAAGCTGGACCTGAAAGAGGAACCAAAAAAAAGAACAGAAACATTAGCGACAACAGAGATGCCAAAAAAATCCTCCAAATTCAAGCTTTATCCCTAAGGAGGAAAGCTGAATAGTGCCAAGAAGGAGGCCTCTGCCCCCTTTTTCACAGTGGAATACCAAAACCAGGAATGAAAACCACCACAGGGAAATCCTCAAGTGCCCCCCCCTCCTACAAAAAAGGGAAAATGAGAGAAACCCAGCGGGAAAGCCAAACTCGGGCCTCTCTCATCAGAAATCTCAGCTGGGGCAGCAGGCATTCCAGCTCCTCATCCAAACCTCGCCTCTTCCGAAGGAAAAGGCGTTGGAGGCCTCAACAGCAGCAGCCAAGCTGTGAATGGCGCTGCTGCGATGACGCACACCACAGGGAGCAATACTGTGAGTGTTCAGCTACCTCATCCCCAACAGCAAAAACAGCCACCCAAACACCTACGGTAGCTCCCTTCATGTACAGGTACGGTGAACTTCTCCAATGGCCTGTTTTGAACATGATGCTTGGATAGGGAGATTGATTTTGGACATTCTTTTCATCGGGGTGCTGAGACAGCAAGATAGTCATAGAACCAAGAAGGTTTGGGTTGGAAAAGGGCCTTGAGATCATCTAGTTCCAACCCACTGCCCTGGGGAGGGATGCCTCACACTGGAACATGACACCCAATGCCCGTCCAGTCTGGCCTTGAACCGCCAGGGATGAGGCATGTACCACCTTCACAGTGAAGAAATTCTTCCTTATGTCTAACCTGAACTTCTGTTTAAATTTGAACCCATCACCCCTTATATGGCTACAGTCCCTGATGAAGAATGCCTCTCGGCATGCCAAGTTCTGTAAAAATTTCTTGCTTTAAGAGTTGACAATTCATATACGTTGTTGGATCTTTAAAGTTCCTCTGAACCCAAACTGTTTATGATTTACACACAAACCATTGGCAAAGGCCATCAGACTTTAAAATGTGTAAGAAGTTGTGACAGGTAGGAGGGTAAATAACGTTGATCCAACCTCTCATTAAGGGAAAATGAAAACCCTTTTAGGGTATTTTATTTACAAAAATCAGGGGGGAAAGGGATTTTCTCCCCTTGAGTGTTCCCCCTTTATAAAAAAAAATGCCAGGGGAACTGAAAAAAAACCATTGGGGAAAATTGAAAAACTTTTTTAAAAAACAGTGGTGCCCATCCCCCGGGGTTTAACCATTAAGGGGGGGTTGGGGCAACCTGGGGGGTAAGGGCCCCCTTTAAGGGGTTAATATTCCTTTTCCCCCAGCCCCAAACCCCAATTTTGTTTACTCTTTTCTTTAAAACACAGCATTTGTTTTTTGGTTGGATGGGACTAAACTTAATTTTTTTTTTGTTTTGGTTAAAAACCCATACAGTGGTCTTTTTAACCTTTAAAAAGTTTTTGAAAGAGCTGATTGTTTATCCCCCTTCCCCAAAATTGTTGGGCGGGTTTTGGCTTTTCGTTTGTCCCCCAAAACCAAAAAAAACAAATTGGTTTCCTTGTTTTGGGTTAAACTGGTTTTGTTAAAAAAATTGAGAAAGCAATTTTCCCTTGCCAAATAAAAAAAGTCTCTAGAATTTGCTTTTCTTACTTTTTCAACCCAACTTTTGGCGGGCTTCCCGCCCTTTTTTTTTTGGTCCCCAGGTCAACTTAAAAAAAAGGGGTAAAATGTTTTCCAATCTACTAATCTTTTCCCTTTCTTCTAACCTTTTTTCTGAAATTTTTTAATTGGGTTTTCCCGTTATTTTTTTAAAAAACTAAATGCATTTGATTAAGGGG
>NW_026915027.1:0-6091 GCF_034315485.1 Pezoporus occidentalis
TATGGGGTATATGGAATATATGGGATGTAGGGATGTGGGATGTATGGGATACATGGGGTATATGGGGTAAGTGGGATATACGGGGTATAGGAACATGGGATAGATGGGTTATATATAGAATATATGGGATATAGGGATATGGGGTATATGGGATACACAGGGTATATGGGCTCTATGGGCTCCATTGGGCTCCATTGACTCCATTGGGTTCCATTGGGCTCCATTGGGCTCCATTGGGCTCCATAGGGCTCCATTGACTCCATTGGGATCCATAGGGCTCCATAGGGATCCATTGGGCTCCATTGACTCCATTGGGCTCCATTGACTCCATTGGGATCCATAGGGCTCCATAGGGATCCATGGGGCTCCATTGACTCCATTGACTCCATTGGGATCCATAGGGCTCCATAGGGATCCATGGGGCTCCATTGACTCCATTGGGATCCATAGGGATTCATAGGGATCCATTGGGATCCATAGGGCTCCATTGGCTCCATTGGGCTCCATAGGGACCCACTGGGCTCCATTGGGATCCACTGACTCCATAGGGCTCCATAGGGACCCATTGGGCTCCATTGACTCCATTGACTCTATTGACTCCATTGGGCTCCACTGGGACCCATAGGGACCCATAGGCCTCCATAGGGACCCATTGGGCTCCTTAGGGCTCCATAGGGACCCATAGGGACCCATAGGGACCCATAGGGACCCATAGGGCTCCGTAGGGACCCACTCACTCCATAGGGCTCCATAGGGCTCCATAGGGCTCCATAGGGACCCATAGGCCTCCATAGGGACCCATAGGGACCCATAGGGACCCATAGGGACCCATAGGGACCCATAGGGACCCATGGGGACCCATAGGCCTCAATCAGGACCCCACTGACTCCCCTCTCCGCCCCCCCGCAGCCCCCCCCGGCTCGTGCCCGCCGCTGCCCCCCCGGGACTGCCAGGACGTGCACGCGGGGGGCGCGCGCTCCGACGGCGTCCACCTCATCTACCCTGCAGGGGGCGCCGCCGCGCCCGTGCCCGTCTACTGCGACATGAGCACGGAGGGGCACGTCTGGACGGTACCCGCCCACCCCACCGCACAACGGCGCCCCCTGGCGGCCCGGAGGGACTGCTAGCGCGCCCCCGTGTGGCTGCCCCATAGCGCCCCACAGCGCCCCCTCCCGTTGCAGGTGTTCCAGAAGCGCTTCAACGGCTCCGTGAGCTTCTTCCGCGGCTGGGATGACTACAAGAGGGGCTTCGGGAGGGCCGACGGCGAGTACTGGCTGGGTGAGCGCCACACGGACCTATAGGGGCCCGCAGACCCACACTCTGCCCCATAACCTACCCCGTGTCCCGCACCATAGACCCCCAGAGCCGCCCATAGCACATGTAGACCCCCATAGGTGCCCATAGACCCCTATAGACCCCCCTAGAACCCTCGTAGGCCCCCCTAGAACCCCCATAGCTCCCCCATAGCCCCCCACAATCCCCCATTGCCCCCCAACAGCCCCATCATAGCCCCCCATAGCCCCCAAACCCTCTACAGCCCCCATAGCCCACCATATCCCCCGATAGCCCCCCACAGACCCCACATACACCCCCCATAGACACCCATAGAGACCCCATAGCCCCCCATAACCCCCCATAGTCCACCATAGCCCCCAATAGGCCCCCCATAGACCCCCATACACTCCACATAGACCCCCCATAGCCCCCCCGTAGCCCCCCATAGCCCCCCATAGACCCCCCATAGCCTCCCCATAGACCCCACATAGCCCCCCCCACAGTCCCCCCATAGCCCCCCTAGAACCCTCGTAGGCCCCCCTAGAACCCCCATAGCTCCCCCATAGCCCCCCACAACCCCCCTTTGCCCCCCCACAGCCCCATCATAGCCCCTCATAGCCCCCAAACCCTCTATATCCCCCATAGACTGCCATATCCCCCGATAGCCCCCCACAGACCCCACATACACCCCCCATAGACACCCATAGAGACCCCATAGCCCCCCATAGTCCACCATAGCCCCCAATAGCCCCCCATAGACCCCCATACACCCCTCATACACTCCCCATAACTCCCCATAGCCCCCCTGTAGCCCATCATAGCCCCCCATAGACCCCACATAGCCCCCTATAGCCCTCCTGTAGACCCCCATAGGCCCCCCCATAGCCCCCCTGTAGCCCCCCATAGCCCCCCCATGGTCCCCACGGCCGCCCCTATCCCCTCTGTCCCCCCTAGGCCTGCAGACCCTGCACCTGCTGACCCTGCAGGCCCCCTACGAGCTGCGCGTGGAGCTCGAGGACTTCCAGAACAACTCGGCCGCCGCCACCTACGGCTCCTTCGCGCTGGCGCCGGGCGCAGTGAGCGCCGAGGAGGACGGGTACAGCCTGCACGTGCAGGGCTTCCGCGACGGGGGCGCAGGTACGGCCGCGGGACCCACGCTTGGGGGGCAGGCACGTAGAAAGAGCCACGTTTATGGGGCTGAACCCATAGGGAGGAAAGAGGCATAAATGGGGTATGGGGCAGGACCCACACTTACGGGACAGGGTGCAGCAGTGGAGGATGAGACCCATAGCTAAGGGGTGAGACCCATAGAGGTCCCATAGCATGACCCACACTTGAGGGGTGAGAGATACACACAGAGGCAGGACCCAGAGATGGGGCTGAGATCCATGGAGACCCCTGGAGTGGGGCCTACTCTTATAGAGAACCTATAGAGCCCCCACTTATGGGTCAGAACCCCCAGTTATGGGACAGAACCCCCACTTATGGGGCAGCACTCTTATAGATCAGGACCCCACTTATGCATCAGGCCCCATAGAGCCCCGCACTTATGGGTCAGAACCCCCAATTATGGGGCAGCACTCTCATAGCTCAGGACCCCCCCTTATGGGTCAGGTCCCATAGAGCCCCCTACTTATGGGTCAGAACCCCCACTTATGGGTCAGAACCCCCACTTATGGGGCAGCACTCTCATAGCTCAGGACCCCCCCTTATGTGTCAGGCCCCATAGAGCCCCCTACTTATGGGTCAGAACCCCCACTTATGGGGCAGCACTCTCATAGCTCAGGACCCCCCCCGTTATGGGTCAGGCCCCATAGAGCCCCCTACTTATGGGTCAGAACCCCCACTTATGGGGCAGCACTCTCATAGCTCAGGACCCCCCCTTATGGGTCAGGCCCCATAGAGCCCCCTACTTATGGGTCAGAACCCCCACTTATGGGGCAGCACACTTATAGATCAGGACCTCACTTATGGGTCAGGCCCCATAGAGCCCCATACGAGTATGGGTCAGCCCCACAGCGCCGCCGCTGCCCGCAGGGGACGCCCTGAGCTACCACCACGGGCAGAAGTTCTCGACGTTCGACCGGGACCAGGACCTGTTCGCCCAGAGCTGCGCCGCGCTCTCCTCGGGGGCCTGGTGGTTCCGCAGCTGCCACCTCTCCAACCTCAACGGCTTCTACCTGGGGGGGGCGCACCTCTCCTACGGCAACGGCCTCAACTGGGCGCGCTGGAAGGGCTTCCACTACTCGCTCAAGCGCAGCGAGATGAAGATCCGCCGCCTCTGACGGCGCCCCACAGCGCCCCCCAACAGCGCCCCCTGCCGCTGGTGCAAACAAACAGCGCCCCCTGCTGTTCGTACCGCCAAACAGCGCCCCCTGCCGCTGGCACCGCCAAACAGCGCCCCCTGCTGTTCACACCGCCAAACAGCGCCCCCTGCTGCTGACACCGCCAAACAGCGCCCCCTGCTGTTTGTACCGCCAAACAGCGCCCCCTGCTGTTTACACCGCCAAACAGCGCCCCCTGCTGTTTGTACCGCCAAACAGCGCCCCCTGCTGTTCACACCGCCAAACAGCGCCCCCTGCTGCTTGTACCGCCAAACAGCGCCCCCTGCTGCTGGCACCGCCAAACAGCGCCCCCTGCTGCTTGTACCGCCAAACAGCGCCCCCTGCTGTTCACACCGCCAAACAGCGCCCCCTGCTGCTGACTCCGCCAAACAGCGCCCCCTGCTGTTCACACCGCCAAACAGCGCCCCCTGCTGTTCACACCGCCAAACAGCGCCCCCTGCTGCTGACACCGCCAAACAGCGCCCGCTGCTGTTTGTACCGCCAAACAGCGCCCCCTGGTGCTGACACCGCCAAACAGCGCCCCCTGCTGTTTGTACCGCCAAACAGCGCCCCCTGCTGATCACTCCGCCAAAGAGCGCCCCCTGCTGCTGACTCCGCCAAACAGCGCCCCCTGCTCCTGACACCGCCAAGCAGCGCCCCCTGTTGTTTTTACCGCCAAACAGCGCCCCCTGCTGTTTGTACCGCCAAAGAGCGCCCTCTGCTGCTGATACCGCCAAAGAGCGCCCCCTGCTGTTTGTACCGCCAAAGAGCGCCCCCTACGGCTTGCACCGCCAAGCAGCGCCCCCTGCTGGCATAAAACGCACACACACCTCTCACAGATGGCGTGACGTCATATTAAATACACGTGTTGATTGGCTGAGTGAGGAGTGGTGCGGTCAATTGGGGTCTATAGGGCAGGGGGGACTCCACTGCCCCCCATTGCCACCACTCAGACACCGCGCATGGGCAGCACCACTTTAATGGGGGGGTCCTGCATGGTCCTTCGGGGGGGGGTCCAAGGGGGGGGTTTGGGGTCCCTGAGGGGGTTTGAGTCCATGGAGTGGGGTGTGGGGTTTGGAAGGAGCTGGGGGAGGTTTTAGGGCCTTTTTTGGTGTTTCCGGGGTGTTTTTGCCCATTTTTGGCTGTTTCTGGGGTGTTTTTTCCCGTTTCTGGCTGTTCCCGGGGTGGTTTTGCCCGTTTCTGCCCGTTTTCAGCCCGTTCCAGCTCTCACTGCCCCTTGGCGCGCTCAGCCCGGTCAATCGCTGCCAGCCTCCGCGCCGCCCCCCCGAGCTGCACCAGGTTCAGGGCCCCTTTGAGCAGGGCCAAGGGGGCCGTGACCCAGAGCATGGCCCGGAACAGCCCCGGCCCCCCCGGCAAAACTGCAGGGGGCAAACACACCATCAGAGACCCCCACAGACCCCCATAGACCAGTATAAACCCCACATGGCACAGTATAGCCCAGTGACACCACCAGTATAGCCCAGCCCATCCCATTCCCCTCCCAGTCCATTCCAGTTTATCAGATCCCATTCCCGCTCATTCCCACCCCATTCCCCCCCATTCCCACCCAATTCCCCCCCCATTCTCCCCCATTCCCATCCCATTCCCCCCCATTCCCCCCCCATTCCCACCCCATTCCCCCCGCCCCGTGCTCACCGGCCGGCCCCTCCCCGAAGTGCAGCAGGTAAAGGCACCCATAGAACCCCTCATTGCCTGCACAAAGCAGGAACAGCAGCGCCTGGGGGGGACGGGGACACAATGGGGGTCAATGGGGAGTGAGGGGGACTCTGGAAGCCCCTCCCACCCCTTTAAGCCGCTCCCACCCTTTAAGCCCCTCCCACCCCTCTAAACTCCGATTTAAGCCCCTCTCGCTTATTAAACCCCTCCCACCCTTTAAGCCCCTCCCACCCTTCAAGCCCCTCCCCTTCCCCCCTCACCTTGGAGCTGTAGTACAGCCTCAGCACGGGGTGCGTCGTCCCCCCCACTGCTTTGTGGCTCCGCCCCCCCTCCAGGGTGGTGCTGCGGAAGGGGGCGGGGTCAGCGCGGGAAACGCCCACCCCATCCCCACCTCCTTATTGGCTGCACGTGCCAGAAAGCCCAGCCCCCTAAGGAGCAGGCTCCGCCCCCTGCTGGGGCAAAGCCCCTTTATCCCCTCCCTCCCGTTAACCCCCTCCCTCCTTTAAGCCCCTCGCTCCCATTAAGCCCCTCCCTCCCTTAAGCTCCTCCCTCCTTTAAGCCCCTCCCTCCCGAAGCCCCGCCCACCAGTGCATGTGCAGCCAATGGCTGGCCACGTCCAGGGCCATGCTGAGCTGGAAGAGGGGCGCGGCCGTGGGGTAGAGCAGGGCCAGGTTGAGGAGCAGGCACATGGAGGAGAGCCGGTCCGTGAGCATGTCCAGCATGGCGCCGAGCCGCGAGCCTGCGGGACCCACCGCGAGGGGCGCTATGGGGCAGGGAACCGCCCCTATGGGGCGCTAGGGGGCAGGGAACCCCCC
>NW_026915028.1:0-2792 GCF_034315485.1 Pezoporus occidentalis
ACTATGACTCCTCTCTGACTCCTCTGACTCCTCTATGACTCCTCTATGACTCCTCTATGACTCCTCTATGACAGTATGACTCCTCTATGACTCCTCTATGACTCCTCTATGACTCCTCTATGACTCCTCTATGACTCCTCTATGACTCCTCTATGACTCCTCTATGACTCCTCTATGACTCCTCTATGACTCCTCTATGACTCCTCTATGACTCCTCTATGACTCCTCTCTATGACTCCTCTATGACTCCTCTCTATGACTATGACTCCTCTATGACTCCTCTATGACAGTATGACTCCTCTATGACTCCTCTATGACTCCTCTATGTATGACTCCTCTATGACTCCTCTATGACATGACTATGACTCCTCTATGACTCCTCTATGACTCCTCTATGACTCCTCTATGACTCCTCTATGACTCCTCTATGACTCCTCTATGACTATGTATGACTCCTCTCTATGACTCCTCTATGACTCCTCTATGACTCCTCTATGACTCCTCTATCTATGACTCCTCTATGACTCCTCTATGACTCCTCTATGACTCCTCTATGACTCCTCTATGACTCCTCTATGCCTCCTCTATGACAGTATGACTCCTCTATGACTCCTCTATGACTCCTCTATGACTCCTCTATGACTCCTCTATGACAGTATGACTCCTCTATGACTCCTCTATGACTCCTCTATGACTCCTCTATGACTCCTCTATGACTCCTCTATGACTCCTCTATGACTATGACTCCTCTATGACTCCTCTATGACAGTATGACTCCTCTATGACTCCTCTATGACAGTATGACTCCTCTATGACTCCTCTATGACAGTATGACTCCTCTATGACTCCTCTATGACTCCTCTATGACAGTATGACTCTTCTATGACTCCTCTATGACTCCTCTATGACTCCTCTATGACAGTATGACTCCTCTATGACTCCTCTATGACTCCTCTATGACTCCTCTATGACTCCTCTATGACTCCTCTATGACTCCTCTATGACTCCTCTATGACTCCTCTATGACTCCTCTATGACTCCTCTATGACTCCTCTATGACTCCTCTATGACTCCTCTATGACAGTATAACTCCTCTATGACTCCTCTATGACTCCTCTATGACTCCTCTATGACTCCTCTATGACTCCTCTATGACTCCTCTATGACTCCTCTATGACTCCTCTATGACAGTATGACTCCTCTATGACTCCTCTATGACTCCTCTATGACTCCTCTATGACTCCTCTATGACTCCTCTATGACTCCTCTATGACAGTATGACTCCTCTATGACTCCTCTATGACAGTATGACTCCTCTATGACTCCTCTATGACTCCTCTATGACTCCTCTATGACTCCTGACTATGACTCCTCTATGACTCCTCTATGACAGTATGACTCCTCTATGACTCCTCTATGACTCCTCTATGACTCCTCTATGACTCCTCTATGACTCCTCTATGACTCCTCTATGACTCCTCTATGACTCCTCTATGACTCCTCTATGACTCCTCTATGACTCCTCTATGACTCCTCTATGACTCCTCTATGACTCCTCTATGACTCCTCTATGACTCCTCTATGACAGTATGACTCCTCTATGACTCCTCTATGACTCCTCTATGACTCCTCTATGACTCCTCTATGACTCCTCTATGACAGTATGACTCCTCTATGACTCATCTATGACTCCTCTATGACTCCTCTATGACTCCTCTATGACTCCTCTATGACTCCTCTATGACTCCTCTATGACAGTATGACTCCTCTATGACTCTCCTATGACTCTCCTATGACTCCTCTATGACTCCTCTATGACTCCTCTATGACTCCTCTATGACTCCTCTATGACTCCTCTATGACTCCTCTATGACACTATGACTCCTCTATGACTCCCTATGACTCCTCTATGACTCCTCTATGACTCCTCTATGACTCCTCTATGACTCCTCTATGACCTCTATGACTCCTCTATGACTCCTCTATGACTCCTCTATGACTCCTCTATGACTCCTCTATGACTCCTCTATGACTCCTCTATGACTGACTCCTCTATCTATGACTCCTCTATGACTCCTCTATGACTCCTCTATGACTCCTCTATGACTATGACTCCTCTATGACTCCTCTATGACAGTATGACTCCTCTATGACTCCTCTATGACTCCTCTATGACTCCTCTATGACTCCTCTATCTATGACTCCTCTATGACTCCTCTATGACTCCTCTATGACTCCTCTATGACTCCTCTATGACTCCTCTATGACTCCTCTATGACTCCTCTATGACTCCTCTATGCCTCCTCTATGACAGTATGACTCCTCTATGACTCCTCTATGACAGTATGACTCCTCTATGACTCCTCTATGACAGTATGACTCCTCTATGACTCCTCTATGACTCCTCTATGACTATGACTCCTCTATGACTCCTCTATGACTCCTCTATGACTCCTCTATGACTCCTCTATGACAGTATGACTCCTCTATGACTCCTCTATGACTCCTCTATGACACCTCTATGACAGTATGACTCCTCTATGACTCCTCTATGACTCCTCTATGACAGACTCCTCTATGACTCCTCTATGACTGACTCCTCTATGACAGTATGACTCCTCTATGACTCCTCTATGACAGTATGACTCCTCTATGACTCCTCTATGACTCCTCTATGACTCCTCTATGACTCCTCTATGACTCCTCTATGACTCCTCTATGACTCCTCTATGACTCCTCTATGACTCCTCTATGACTCCTCTATGACTCCGCTATTATGACTCCTCTATGAC